>NW_027397103.1:8748384-8749422 GCF_003265705.2 Callorhinus ursinus | reverse complement strand
CTTTCTTTCTTTCTTTCTTTCTTTCTTTCTTTCTTTCTTTCTTTCTTCTTCTTTTCTTTTTTTCTTTTTTTCTTTTTCTTTTTTCCTTCTTCTCCTTCTTCTATTCAAGGAAGATTATTTCGGCTCATGGGTGGGTCTATGAAGCGGCAGGGAAAAGAAATCGGATGAGAGATATTTGAAAAGACGAAGAGGGAGAAATTCTCCTTGGCGCTCCTTTGAATTACCGTAACTAAGGGACAAGCCTCCACACTGATGAAAAGCCCAGGATGAAGCGGCATTAAGTGCAGCTCTTACTGGAAAAATCGGGCACCATGGAGCTCTGAAAGTTGCTCTGTCCTCTGGAGTCCCCTTGTGGGCACCAGAGGCATTGCTGCACTGAAATTTCAATTTCCGACTTGCCAATTTGAAAAAAAAAAAACTCCCCTGCTGCACACGCTTAGATTAAGAAACAGTCCCCGCCCCGCCCCGAAAAGGAGAAGTGAGCCAAAGACACAATCATAGAGTTTGCACAAAAAGAAAAGCAAGCGCTTTATGTTCATTAATTCAGTAGTCCCTGAGTGCACAAAGTCCTGTCTGTGATGAGGGAAGTAGACCATATAGAGCAGAAGCACCTGCTCCATAGTTGGGCTGAGTGTCTACTTTGTGCAAGGAAAGATTAGGTTCGTGAAGCTTAGGATGGGGAAGTGACTTGGAGCAAGAACTTCCACAGAGAATGAGAAGTCCAGGGACCTGGTCTGAGACATGGGGAAGGTTCTCTGAGGACCGCGCATTAAATGATGCGTGTGAGTTGGTTAAATGAAGTGAGGATGGTACGGGAAACCTGGTAACCCGAAGAAAAGCATTACATGGGGGCGCCTGTGTGGCTCAGTCGGTTGGGTGTCTGCCTTCGGCTGGGGTCATGATCCCAGGGTCCTGGGATCGAGCCCTGCGTTGGGTTCCCTGAACGGGGGGAAGCCTGCTTCTCCCTTTCCCACTCCCCCTGCTTGTGTTCCCTCTCTTGCTGTGTCTGTCAAATAAACAAATAAAATCTTAAAAAAA
>NW_027397103.1:8740702-8748284 GCF_003265705.2 Callorhinus ursinus | reverse complement strand
TTAAGCGACTGCCTTCGGCTCAGGTCATGATCCTGGAGTCCCGGGATCGAGTCCCGCATCGGGCTCCCTGCTCAGCAGGAGCCTGCTTCTCCCTCTGACCCTCTTTCCCTCTCGTGCTTTCTATCTCTCATTGTCTCTCTCTCTCAAATAAATAAATAAAAAATCTTAAAAAAAAAAAGAAAAGAAAAGCCTTACATGAAATGCAGTGTGTGTGGCGTTTGAATCACAGGCTGCCTGGGTTTGGGTCCCAGATCCTTTGCACCTTACCTCAGACAAATCATTCCACACATCTGTGCTGCAGTTTTCCCATCTTAAAATAGGATCACAGTAATCATACCTACCTCATAGGGTTTTTGTGAAGATTAAATGAGTTAATATGGGCAGGACCATTAGCGCCATGCCTGAAATGTAAGAAGCACTTGCTAAGTGTTAGTTATTATTAAATGTGGCACCATTTTTCGCCAGTAATTGAAATCAGATTTTAATTTCAACCCAGGGTTGGTGAAGCTCTTAGGCAAACACATCATCTACTGCTAGTAGCACTTGAAGTCAGCATGGTCTTTTTGGAAAAGCACTTTGGCCACACATCCCCAAAAGTCATAAAGGGACTACGCCTTTTGATCCATCATTCCGCCCCTAGATATTTACCCATGGAAATCTTTCATCAAACAAGGAACTGTTACATTCCTACTTTCTGCCAGACTCTTATAACTAAGTCATAGCTCCTATCAAGAAGCTTAAAATCTAACGGAGAAGACCTCACACTGCAGTGTTAGCAGTCCTACCTGTGAGGGGGGAAATGGAGCATATAGAACAGAAGCACCTGTTTCTTTCTTTCTTTTTTTTTTTTTTTTAAGATTTTATTTATTTATTTGAGAGAGAGAGAGAACGAGAGATAGAGAGCATGAGAGGGAAGAGGGTCAGAGGGAGAAGCAGACTCCCTGCTGAGCAGGGAGCCCAATGTGGGACTCGAACCCGGGACTCCAGGATCATGACCTGAGCCGAAGGCAGTCGCTTAACAAACTGAGCCACCCAGGCGCCCCAGAAGCACCTGTTTCTTATTTGAGGTGAGACTTGGGAGCAAGCAGAAGATCAAGAACTATGGTTCTCAACTGGGGATAATTTTGCCTACCCAGGGAACATTTGGCAATGTCTGCAAATGATTTTTATCATCATGAATGGGGTTGAATGCTACTGACATCTAGTGAATAGAGGCCAGAGATGCTGCTAAACAACATCCTACAATGCACAAAACAGTCCCCCCCCACACACACACAATTATCCATCCCCAAATGTCTTTAATGTGGAGCTCAGAAACTAATCCAAAGCAATGACTGAGGGGCGCCTGGGTGGTTCAGTCGTTAAGCGTCTGCCTTTGGCTCAGGTCAGGATCTCAGGCAGGGTCCAGGGATCCAGTCCCACCTCAGGCTCCCTGCTCAGTGGGGAGCCTGCTTCTCCCTCTCCCTCTGCCTCTGCCCCTCCCCCTGCTCATGCTCTCTCTCTCTCTCAAATGAATTAATAAAATCTTTTTTAAAAATAAATAAAAATAAAATAAACTAGTATGCAGCCATTGAAAAGAATACTTTTGAAGTTTTGATAGCAATGTAGAAGATTTATGAAATAATATTCTATGAAGAAAATCAGAACACAGAAATTTACATACACTCATAGGAACACAGACATGTGCACCTGGTAACTTGAAAATTGTGTAAGATAAGCATAAGAGTGGATATTTTCTCTTTAATATTTTCTTGTCATGAAGGAATTCAATCTGAAGCAGCATGAGGACTCCAGGGTCACCCTTGTGGGGATTTTATTCCCCACAATTTTAGTATTATTTAAGGCTGTGCCCTGGAAGTTATATTTATGTCAGCAAGTTTCTTTTCCATAAAAATTCACACTGAGGGCTCTAATGAGTTAAAAATCGGTAAGTTCATCAGATTCCTGCAACTGTCCATTTACTAATATATTTTAGTTTTCCCTTGTGTCCCCTTTAAACCTGTGTCCATATAGAATCTTTCAAAAATGCAAATATGATTATCAGGTTCCTCTCTGGCTCTAACATCCTGATCTTCCTTGACTTTGGTGCCTCACAAAATTCTCAGGATCAGGCTCTCATTGAATTATAGTGTCACTCTCATGGTCCTCATCTCCTCTCTACCCACTGAACACACTAAGATACTTAGAGTTAACAGACTAGATAGCTTCATTACCTTCTCTGGGCTTTTGCTATAATTCTGTGCTAGATTGGAAAGAGTTTTCTCAATTCTTTACTTTCTCCCTTTATTAAAATTGTACAGCCCTTCCCTTTGTTATGTGACTATACTGAGTTGAAGAGTGTTCCCCCCAAATTCATGTCCATCCAGAACTTGTCAATGTGACCTTATCTGAAAATAGGGCCTTTGCAGATGTAATCAAGTCAAAATTATGTTATACTAGATTGAGCAGGGTTGGGGAGGGGGTCCTCATCCAAAGACTGATGACCTTATAAGAAGAGGAACATTTGGACACAGAGACACAGAGGAGACATAGAGGGAAGAAGACCATGTGACAACAGAGGCAGAGATTCGAGTGACACCTCCATAAACCAAGGAACGCCAAGGATTGACAGCAACCACCAGAAGTTAGGAGTGAGGCATGGAACAGATTCTTCCTAAGTACCTCCAGAAGGAATAAAACCTGCTGATACCCTGAATTTGGACTTCCAGCCTCCTGAACTGTGGGATTGGATTTCTGTTGTTTTAAACCATCCAGTTAGGGGCGCCTGGGTGGCTCAGTCCTTAAGCGTCTATCTCTGGTTCAGGTCATGATCCCAGGGTCCTGGGATTGAGCCCCGCATTGGGCTCCCTGCTCCGCAGGAAGCCTGCTTCTCCCTCTCACACTCCCTCTGCTTGTGTTCCCTCTCTCGCTGTGTCTCTCTCTGTCAAATAAAGAAATAAAATCTTTAAAAAAATAAATAAACCATCCAGTTAGTGGTACTTTGTTACCACAGCCCAGAACACTAATAGAGGGACTTTCCAGACTTCCCATCAGAGCCAGTCAAGTAGACTTCCCCGCCCTATTGAGGTTGGGGTTGACCATGTGACATCCTTTAGCCAATGGAGTTTTAGCAGATGTGATGTGAGCAGAGGTTAAATCTGTTTGTGCAGTTTGGCATGAGTCAAGAGAAGCACACGCTTTGGGAGCTGTTGGTCCCCAAATGAGACATGTGGCAGACCTGACCTACCAGCACACAGCCTGGAGCTGAGCCCCACAGATCCCTGTCCTGAAGTAAAACCAACCCACAGCCTACCCACAGACCCAGGAGGGATGAATACATGCTTTTCTAATATTAGTCAGCCACTGACGATACTGAGGTTTTTTTTTTTTTTTTTTTTAAAGATTTTATTTATTTATTTGAGAGAGATAGAATGAGAGTTAGAGAGCACAAGAGGGAAGAGGGTCAGAGGGAGAAGCAGACTCCCCGCCGAGCAGGGAGCCCAATGTGGGACTCGATCCCGGGACTCCAGGATCATGACCTGAGCCGAAGGCAGTTGCTTAACCAACTGAGCCACCCAGGCGCCCCTTTTTTTGTTTTGTTTTATTGTGTTTTGTTTTTTATGGTTAATCCCTAAATCCCTAGTGCCTGGCATGTTGCTTGGAATGAAGTAGTTGCTTCATAAAGGGTTTTCCTGCTCAGGGAATCTGAAGATGCTGTGCAAAAAACTTCACACATTCATCCACACTGTGGTTTTATGACTTACATGTACTACATGCTCCCTTATGCTCCTACCCTCCGGCTGCTTCTTCACCTCGTCTTAGACTAGTGTCCATGGTGATCTAAGAAAGTCACCCTGGCTTCTTTCCATTTCTTTACCAATTGTATAACTGTTCTTACCTCTTGGCCTTTATACTTCCTGATCACCAGCCTGGATGCACTTCCCCCCCGGGTAGGTTGGCAAACTCCTACTCATCCTTCAGGTCTCAGCTATCTTAGAGAGAACATCCCTGCTCCCCCCATCCAAACATCAAGGTCTGCCTCTTTTAGTAGTCCTTAACTGCAATTGAATGATTAGTAATAAAAATTTAGGTGCCTTCTCTCCCTTGATAGACTATAAGATACATAATGTCTAGCACGACGCTTGGCACATGGTCAGTGCTTAATACAGAGTTGAAGAATCACTAAATGAATTAATACCAGGTCATCTTTTGTAGGGAAGACCATAGGTAGGGACATTAATTGAACCAAGGCTCTGCTTTAATAATTTGAGAGGTGATAGAGGACATAGTTAAGAGGATGGGTCCAAGGGCCAGACAATCCAGGTTCATCCCATTTGGAGGAGTTACTTGACCTCTCTGTGCCTTAGGCTTCCCATCTGTAAAATAGGAATGATAATGAAAATACAAGAACCTCCTTCCTATGGTGATAGTATTAAGAGAGTTAAAAGTATATATCTTAATGTGAAAAGCAGTATGGCGGTTCCTCAAGAAACTAGAAACTAAACATATAATTACCATATAATCAGGCAATTCCACTTCTTTTTTTAATGTACTTTTTAAAGTTTTTATTTATTTATCTTAAATTTAATTTTATTTTTTAATTACCATATAATGTATTATTGGTTTCCGAGGTACAGTATGTGATTCATCAGTCTTATATAATACACAGTGCTCATTATATCACGTGCCTTCCGTAATGTCCATCACCCAGTTACCCCATCATTCTACCCCTGCCCCCCCATCCCCTCCAGCAACCCTCAGTTTGTTTCCTATGATTAAGAGTCTCCTATGATTTGATTCCCTCTCTGGTTTCATCTTGTTTTATTTTTTCCTCTCTTCCCCTATGATCCTCTGTTTTGTTTCTTAAACTCTGCATATCAGTGAGATCATATGATAATTGTCTTTCTCTGATTGACTTATTTCACTTAGCATAATACCCTCCAGTTCCATCCACGTTGTTGCAAATGGCAAGATTTCATTTTTTTGATGGCTGCATAATATTCCATCATATATATATACCACATCTTCTGTATCCATTCACCTGTTGATGGACATCTGTGCTCTTTCCATATTTTGGCTATTGTGGACATTGCTGCTATAAACATTGGGGTGCAGGTGCCCCTTTGGATCACTACATTTGTATCTTTGGGGTAAATACCTAGTAGTGCAATCGCTGGGTCGGAGGGTAGCTCTATTTTCTTTTCTTTTCTTTTTTTTTTTTAAAGATTTTATTTATTTGACAGAGAGAGACACAGCGAGAGAGGGAACACAAGCAGGGAGAGTGGGAGAGGGAGAAGGAGGCTTCCCGCGGAGCAGGGAGCCCACTGCAGGGCTCGATCCCAGGACCCTGGGATCATGACCTGAGCGGAAGGCAGACGCTTAATGACTGAGCCACCCAGGTGCCCAAGGGTAGCTCCATTTTCAACTTTTTAAGGAACCTCCATACTGTTTTCCAGAGTGGCTGCACCAGCTTGCATTCCCACCAACAGTGTAGGACGGTTCCCCTTTCTCTGCATCCTCACCAACATCTGTCCTTTCCTGACTTCTTAATTTTAGCCATTCTGACTAAATGGTTTTGATTTGTACTTCCCTGGTGCCAAGTGATGTTGAGAATTTTTTCATGTGTCTGTTGGCCATTTTGGATGTCTTCTTTGGAGAAATGTCTGTTCATGTCTTCTGCCCATTTCTTGATTGGATTATTTGTTCTTCAGGTGTTAAGTTTGATAAGTTCTTCATAGGTTTTGGATACTAGCCCTTTCTCTGATATGTCATTTGCAAATATCTTCTCCCATCCTGTCGGCTGTCTTTTGGTTTTGTCGACTGTTTCCTTTGCTGTGCAAAAGCTTTTTATCTTGATGAAGTCCCAATAATTCATGTTTGCCTTTGTTTCTTTTGCCTTTGGAGACATGTCTAGCAAGAAGTTGCTGCGGCCGAGGTCACAGAGGTTGCTGTCTCTGTTCCCCTCTAGGATTTTGATGGATTCCTGTCTCACATTGAGGTCTTTCATCCATTTTGAGTCTATTTTTGTGTGTGGTGTAAGGAAATGGTCCAGATCCATTCTTTGGCATGTGGCTGTCCAATTTTCCCAACACCTTTTGTTGAAGAGACTGTCTTTTTTCCATTGGCTGTTCTTTCCTGCTTAGTCGAAGATTAGCTGACCATAGAGTTGAGGGTCCATTTCTGGGTTCTCTATTCTGTTGCATTGATCTGTGTGTCTGTTTTTGTGCCGGTGCCATACTGTCTTGATGATTACAGCTTTGTAATAGAGCTTGAAGTCTGGAATTGTGATGCCACCAGCTTTGGTTTTCTTTTTCAAAATTCCTCTGGCTATTTGGGGTCTTTTCTGGTTCCATACAAATTTTAGGATTATTTGTTCCAGCTCTGTGAAAAATACTGATGGTATTTTGATAGGGATTGCATTGAATGTGTAGATTGTTGTAGGTAGCATAGACATTTTAGCAATATTTGTTCTTCTAATCCATGAGCATAGAACATTTTTCCATTTCTCTGCATCTTCTCAATAGCTTTCTGAGTACAGATCTTTTGCCTCTTTGGTTAGGTTTATTCCTAGGTACCTTATGGTTTTGGGTGTCATTGTAAATGGGATCAACTCCTTAATTTCTCTTTCTTCTGTCTCATTGTTACTGTATAGAAATGCAACTGATTTCTGTGCATTGATTTTATATCCTGCCACTTTGCTGAATTCCTGTATGATTTCTAGCAATTTTGGGGTGGAGTCTTTTGGGTTTTTCACATAGAGTATTGAGTCATCTGCAAAGAGTGAGAGTTTGAGTTCTTGACAATTCAGATGCTTTATATTTCTTTTTGTTGTCTGATTGCTGAGGCTAAGACTTCAAGTACTATGTTGAAAAGCAGTGATGATAGTGGACATCTCTGCCGTGTTCTTGGCCTTAGGTGAAAAGCTCTCAGATTTTCCCCATTGAGGATGATATTCGCTGTGGGTTTTTCATGGATGGCTTTTATGATATTGGGGTATGTTCCCTCTATCTCTGCACTGTGAAGAGTTTTTTTTTTTTAAGATTTTTTTTAAAGATTTTATTTATTTATTTGACAGAGAGAGACACAGCGAGAGAGGGAACACAAGCAGGCGGAGTGGGAGAGGGAGAAGCAGGCTTCCTGCTGAGCAGGGAGCCTGATGTGGGGCTCGATCCCAGGACCCCAGGATCATGACCTGAGCCGAAGACAGACGCTTAACGACTGACCTACCCAGGCGCACCGCTGTGAGGAGTTTTAATCAAGAAAGGATGCTGTACTTTGTCAAATGCTTTTTCTGCATCTATGGAGAGGATCCTATGGTTCTCATCCTTTCTTTTATTTATGTAGTGTATCACATTGACTGATTTGTGGAACCACCCTTGCAACCCAGGAATAAATCCCACTTGGTCGTGGTGAATAATCCTTTAATGGACTATTGGATCTTCTTGGCTACTATTTTGGTGAGAATTTTTACATCCATGTGCATCAGGGATATTCGTCTATAATTCTCCTTTTTGGTGGGGTCTTTGTCTGGGTTTGGGATACAATGCTGGCCTTGTAGAAAGAGTTTGGAAGTTTTCCTTCCATTTCTTTTTTTTTTTTTTTT
>NW_027397103.1:8621609-8740602 GCF_003265705.2 Callorhinus ursinus | reverse complement strand
TTTATTTGAGAGAGAGAATGAGAGATAGAGAGCACGAGAGGGAAGAGGGTCAGAGGGAGAAGCAGACTCCCTGCTGAGCAGGGAGCCCAATGTGGGACTCGATCCCGGGACTCCAGGATCATGACCTGAGCCGAAGGCAGTTGCTTAACCAACTGAGCCACCCAGGCGCCCCTCCATTTCTATTTTTTGAAACAGCTTCAGAAGAATAGGTATTAATTCTTCTTTAAATTTAAATTTAAATGTATGGTAGATTTCCCCTGGGAAGCCATCTGGCCCTGGGATCTTGTTTGTGGGGAGATTTTGATTACAGCTTCAATTTTTTTTAAAGATTTTCTTTCTTTATTTGACAGAGAGAGACACAGCAAGAGAAGGAACACAAGCAGGGGGAGTGGGAGAGGGAGAAGCAGGCTTCCCGCCGAGCAGGGAGCCCGATGCGGGGCTCGATCCCAGGACCCTGGGATCATGACCTGAGCCGAAGGCAGATGTTTAGTGACTGAGCCACCCAGGCACCGATTACTGCTTCAATTTTCTTGCTGGTTATCAGTCTGTTCAGGTGTTCTATTTCTTCCTGTTACACTTTTGTTTTATACATCTCTAGGAATGCATCCATTTCTTTGAGACTGCCTAATTTGTTGGCGTATAGTTGCTCATAATATGCTCTTATAATTGTATTTCTTTGGTGTTGGTTGTGATCTCTCCTCTTTCATTCATGATTTTATTTGGGTCCTTCCTCTTTTTTTTTTTTTTAAGATTTTATTTATTTATTTGACAGAGAAAGACACAGCAAGAGAAGGAACACAAGCAGGGGGAGTGGGAGAAGGAGAAGCAGGCTTCCCGCGGAGCAGGGAGCCCGATGCGGGGCTTGATCCCAGGACCCTGGGATCATGACCTGAGCCGAAGGCAGATGCTTAACGACTGAGCCACCCAGGTGCCCCTTTTCTCCTTCTTTCTGAAAAAAAAAAAAAAAAATTAAATTGAAAGACTAAAGAATCATGGGGAAAATCCATGAATTCTATGTGCTGCCGTTTTGCAGTTCTCATTGATCAGTAAACTTGGTCTTGACTGGATGTTCTTGCTGATCTCTTGGGGGAGGGGCCTGTTGAGTTGATTCTCAAGTGTCTTTGCCCTGGGCAGAATTGTGCTGCCCTTGTGGGGGGGGCGGGGGGGTGGGGGGGGCAGGCTAAGTAATCTCCGGTTTGCTCTATGTGGCCCATGTTCCCTGAAGGCTTTCCACACAGCTTTAGAGGATGAGAATGAAAATGGCAGCCACCCAATCTCTGGCCCTGGAGCCAAAAGCTCGGGACCCCACTCCTCAGTGTGCCCTCAGAGAAAAGCAATCACTCCTGTCTTCCTGGTCTCTGTCTGCACTTCGTGCTCACCCAGCCTGTGATCCAGCATTTCTATCTCTGGCACACGACCTCGTTTGGAGTCTCCAAACCGAGCTGACTCCTGTGGCGTGCTCCTGCACCGCTCCCCCCAGGGGAGGATGGGGGGAGGTCTCGCCGGTTCTGCCACTTGTTGAGCCCCTGCTCGGAGAGCAGTCACCTGACTGTGCCATGGTTCACAGTTTATGACAACCCCGAGCTGGGAGCCCACTCCTGTGCTCATTGTTTGCAGCCAGCTTCCCTGCTCCGATACCTGGGAACTCTGCCGCACTCGGCACCCCTGGTCTTCCTGTGACCCCAGGGTCCTGCCCCCGCTTAGCAGCCTGAGTGATGTCTCTCACCAGAGCAGACTTTTGAAAGTTCTTTATGCTCCGCTACTATATCACTTGCCAGTAGCTGGCTTACAGAGGCTCTTAAGGTATGTGGCTGGCTAGGCGGGGGTCCCCTTCCTCCCTCACCGCTCCATGGGCATCCCTCCCAATGCTGCGCGCTCAGTCAAAGAGGACGACCTTCCCCTATAGAGGAGGGCCATTCTTTGGTCAAGGGTATACGAGTAGCTGCACTCCCAAGCTAAAACCTCTAACGAGCTCTCAAGGTACTCTTTTTAAAAAAATTTTACCTAATCTCTACACCCAAAGTGGGGCTTGAATTCACAACCCCAAGATCAAGGGTTGCATGCTCTACCAACTGAGCCAGCCAGGCACCCCCAAGCAATTCCACTTCTAATATACCAAACATAATTGAAAGCAGGAACCTGAATAAATACCCGTGTATCAATGGTCACAGCAGCTTTATTCACGGTTGCCAAAAGGGTTAAACAACCCAAACCTGCATCCATGGGTGAATGAGTTAACAAAATGTAATATATCCAAGCAATGGAATATGATTCAGCCATAAAAAGGAGTGAAGTACTGACACGTGCTACAACATGGATGAACCTTGAAGACATCATGTAAAGTGAAATAAGCCAGATAGAAATACTGTATGTGAGGTACATAAAATAGTCCAATTCTAGAGACCAAGTAGAATAGAATACCAGAGGCTAGGGCAGAGGGGGAATAGGGAGTCAGCCATTAAAGGGTACAGGGTTTCAGTTCGGAATGACAAAAAAGTTCTGGAGATGGATGGTGGTAATGGTTGCACAAAAGGAACTGCACACTTAAAAAGGTTTAAAATAGTACATATTGTTATATTTTATCACAAAACAATTATACAGGAAAAGTATATACTTTAACTGCTTAGCACATACTCAGAATCGTAGCATTTCCTATCATTATATTGATTATCTGAAAGGTAAATGAAAAAGCAGCAAAACCAGGATTCAAATCCAAGTCTTTTCAATTCCCAAAGCTTTAACATTAACCTCTACACTGTTTGCAATTGACCTGCACTTGATGGATATCTTTTGAATGAATTATTCCACACCCTTTTCCCAGAGAAATTCCAATCTTATATTTGCATAATATATGGGGTAATTCAGAACACTGTTGCCTTTCCTCACATTTTTTTTTTTAATTGCCCACGGCAGAGTAGCACCGAGCTCTGTTCAACACTTATTAGAGCCTCTAAAGTTGGGAATCAGGCCCTAGACCCTGGTCACGACAGCCTGGGAGGTGCCACAGGCTGAATAATGGCCCCAAATCATGTCCATGCTCCAGTCCCTGGCTCGCCGTGTATGTTACTTCATACGGCAAAAGGAATTTGGCCTGTGTGATTAAGCTAAAGATCTTGAGATGGGAAATGGGATGTAGCACAAAAATATATTTGGGGGCTCCTGGGTGGCTCAGATGGTTAAGCGTCTGCCTTTGGCTCAGGTCATGATCCCAGGGTGCTGGGATCGAGTCCCACATTGGGCTCCCGGCTAGGCGGGGAGCCTGCTTCTCCCTCTGCCTGTCTCTCATGAATAAACATTAAAAAATATATATAATATATATATATTTTTAAAGATTTTATTTATTTATTTGAGAGAGAGAGACACAGCAAGAGAGGGAACACAAGCAGGGGGAGTGGGAGAGGGAGAAGCAGGCTTCCCGCGGAGCGGGGAGCCCGATGCGGGGCTCGATTCCAGGACCCTGGGACCATGACCCGAGCCAAAGGCAGACGCTTAACGACTGAGCCACCCAGGCGCCCCTATATATATTTGGTCTTTGTCCCTGCTTCCTGGCAGAGCTCCTAAAACCCATGGAATTTCCCCAGTGATAGGGGTATCTTTTGTTACTGTTAAGCTCCTTTAGATAACTGAGTTTATGCTAATGCAGTGACATAGTATAGGACCCCAGCCTCAAGATGGCGCTGGTCACCAGAAAGTCCAACTGATAGGGTTGGAACTTTCAGCCCTCCCTAGACTTAAGGCAAGGCAGGGCAGGGTGGTGGGCCTGGGATTGGGGTGGAGAAGCAGCTGGAGATTAACCTCTGCAAAAACTCTTGGGGGAAAACAACAAAGAACTTGAGCAACAACGTTTGTTGCGCTTCCAGGTTGGTGAAGAGGTGCTGGGAGAGAGCCTTGCCTGGGGAGGACATGCAAAATCCATGCTTCCCCCACTATCCTTACCTTTGTGCTATAGAGCTCTTCCATTAGGCTGTTGTGAATTGTATCCTTTTTAATAACAAATGCAATCAGGTGTTTCCGAGTTCTGTTCAAGTCATCATAAACATTGAACTTGATGACGGTTGTAAGGTAACCAAGTCAGACAGAAGTGGGGTAACCTGGGGTATCTACTCCCTAATTGGTGTCTGAAGGGCAGAGAGGAAGAGTAGGCTTAAGAAATGGGCCGGAGGGCCTTGTGGCCAAAATGACCTTGGAAGTGAAAAAGAACCACTAAGAGACCACAGCCAGAAGTGGCATGTTTGGATTTGTTTCAAAAATGTTCCAGAGCACATGTTATATACCTAGTGGTGAGACTAGAATTAAGACAATCATGGGGATGAGGATGTAACATACAGCATGGGGACTACTGTTAATACTGTATCATTTGAAAGTTGCTAGATTTTATAAGTTGTTAGATTTTCTAACTACACATGGTGATGGATGTTAACTAGACTTATGGTAGTGACCATTACGTTATACCCCTGACCTGTACACCAACTGACAGTATTCAATTTTATCTCAATTATGAAAAATCATAAATACCAAGTTCTGAGAAGTGGAATAACAAACTGTCACACGTTGCAGGTGGAATGCAAAATGGGGAAGTCTGCCAGTTTCTTACAAAGTTGAACATGCATTGACCATATAATCCAGCAATCCTGCGTTTTCACCCACCGGAAATGAAAACATACCCACACAAAAACCTGTATGTGAATGTTGATAGTGGCTTTATTCATTATCTCCAGGAATCCTGAACAACCCAAATGTCTTTCACTGGGTGAACTTTAGGATAGTGATATAAGGATCTACTGGAGCAACAACAGACAAGAACTACTGAGCCATGGATATGAACAAATCTCAGGAACATTATGCTAGGAAGCACATTGTGGGACATTCTGAAAAAGCGAAACTATAGGAACAGAAGTTTGATCAGGGACTGCCTCGAGTGGGTGCGGACGTCATGGGCATGAGGGAACTTTCGTGGTGGTGATGCTTACCCAACTGCACAGGTGTCACACAACTACACACTCAAAATTATCTCACCTAATGTAAATTGTCAACAAAAGCAACTTCAAAACCCCACCAGGGCCATCTTCCACTCATCTACTGACAAAACCCTGAGTCTGATGACCTGTTTTTCAAGGGAGCCCGTGGAGAAACGGGACACTCTTGTATAGGAGCACAAACCACTAAAATTAAAATGCATAAATCCTTACTCAGCCAAAAACAATTCTTACCTGATACTTACCTGTGTGCACACTTGAATTTACTACTTTGTATACAATTAAAAAATGATGTAAACCCAAATATCCATATAATGGTACACTACCCTGGGCATCAGTGAAAACGGACTTTATGGAATGCCCAAAACAGATTATCTGGTTAACAGTATGTATAGCACATGAGGTTTTTGGCTTAAAAAAAAAAGGGGGGGGGATAGTAAATCATTATACTCATTTGCTGTGTATGCTTTTAAAAAACTAGATACACAAGACTAACAGCAATGATTAGGAGTTGGGCCGACGAGGAGAAATGGATAGTTGTCAAAGGAAGGAAAAGTCTGTGGCCTCAAAAGCAGAGTTGTTTCTTGTCCTCATGGTCCAGTACTGACCTGTTCAGTGATGCCCGGGGAAATGGTGCTATTTCGTACGGGTGGGTGCTGGATGACAAGCCAGACACTAAGGAAGCTTAAAATGCTGATCCAAAACAGAAGAGGAGGTCCCATTGTACTGGTACCACCCTCCCAAATCCCACTCCTCTGAGGAGATTCAGATCCCACAAGCTGGCTGAGTCAAACCACACCTCTAGGCAGATAAAAATTTTAAAAAAGACACAAAGGAAATGGATCAGTTATTTAATTACGTTCTTTGTAAGAAATTTAGAACACCAATTTGTGAGGGTAAACTCCATTTGTGAGAGAAAACACAGAGCGGAGGTAGCCCTGAAGCTGAGGAACAGCTTTGATTTTTGGCAGAATTTGCGAGTCCACAGCTTTCTGATCAACCTTGCGCTGCTCTGTAATCTCGTATTTCTAGGGGGAGAAAAAGAAAAGAAAAAATCATTTAAAAACAGGGCACAAGTACTCAATCCCAGGGATATTTTGATAATCCTTTCCTTGGAGGACTGTGAAGTAGTATAATCTTGTTTTTAATATAGTAAAACAGTAGCTCTTTCCCTTTTGTCTACTTTAATAGGTATCAAAGATAAACAAGGGTGGGAGCGCCTGGGTGGCTCAGTCAGGAAAGTGTCTGAGCCTTATTTTGGCTCAGGTCATCATCTCAGCGTTGTGAGATCAAGCCCCATGTGGGGCTCTGAGCTAGGCATGGAGCCTGCTTAAGGTTCTTTCCCTCCCCTTCCCAAAAAAAGGACAAACAAAGATATTGGGGGGAAGGCCCAATAGAACAGTAGAGTTAGGGGCGCCTGGGTGTCTCAGTCGGTTAAGCACCTGCCTTTGGCTCAGGCCATGATCCCAGGTTTCTGCGATGGAGCCCCGCATCGGGCTCCCTGCTTGGCAGGGAGCCTGCTTCTGCTGCTCCTTCTGCTTGTGCTCTGTCAAATAAAATCTTTTTTTTTTTTTTTTTAAGATTTTATTTATCTGACAGAGAGAGACAGAGCAAGAGCAGAACACAAGCAGGGGGAGTGATGTGGGGCTCGAACCCAGGACCCTGGGATCATGACCTGAGCAGAAGGCAGACGCTTAAGGACTGAGCCACCCAGGCGCCCCATCACCGTCAAATAAAATCTTAAAAAAGATTCTGAGCGAGCTTTCAGCTACCATTAAGAATCACTGAATGTAGCACCATCTGGAACGATATTATTCCCCAGATATTCCTCATTATTGACAACTTTTGTCAATTCTTTGTGAAAACTCTGTTTTCACTCCCACCCAGGGAAGCTGGAGCTATCAGAGGCCAAGACAGAAAGAGAAGCTTACCTCTTTCTCGGTGTCGAAGATCTCACCCTCCTGGTGTCTGGGCTTACGCAGCTTCTTCTTCTTGAAGTAAGCATCAGTGAGATGTTTGGGGATTTTCACACTGCTGATATCAATTTTGGTAGAAGTAGCAATGACGAATTTCTGGTGTGTTCTACGCAGAGGAACTCGATTGAGGGACAGAGGTCCTAAAGGGGGAAAAATCAATATATTGAGGGAAAGAGAAAGCAAAGATTTAAGAACAGACTTTGGATTTAAAGAAACCTGGTGTGTTGAATTTTCTGTTCAGCTGAAGAAATCTCAAACTGCCCTTTTTACAGCCAGGATCCAGACTTTTTCAAGATGTCAGTTTGTCCAAGGCTCCCCCTTCCTCAAATCTTAAGTCACCCAAGCTGGGAGACGGCATAGTCACTCATACACGTTGGCCAAAGCCACAGGTCCCTGACAAATTTCAACCAAGGACTGCTTTCCAGAGTGAACAGTTCACTTTTTAACTTGTTTGGCAAATGTACTCTGGTTCCAAGTGGCAGACCAATTACAAGTCTTATGCAGGATCATTCCTTGGGGTTAACAGCCAACCATTCTGCACTTTAGGTGGCAGTTACTTGGTGCTATGTGGCCACACAAAATTTAAATACCGGCTCTCTTAGAACTCAGGTATATGCAAGACAATAAAATGGGGCACATAATCTCACAACACTGGAACTTCCAGTGGTGGAAGCAAAAGTACATTTAAAAATGCCAAGTTTCAGGGGCACCTGGGTGGCTCAGTCGTTAAGCATCTGCCTTCGGCTCAGGTCATGATCCCAGGGTCCTGGGATCATCGAGCCCCGCATCGGGATCCCTGCTCCGTGGGAAGCCTGCTTCTCCCTCTCCCACTCCCCCTGCTTGTGTTCCCTCTCTCGCTGTGTCTCTGTCAAATAAATAAAATCTAAATAAATAAGTAAGCAAGCCAAGTTTCAGAGAATATAAAATCCAAGGATTTTCTTACCAGTCACAAGTAGCAAGCCACTGCTCAGTTGCTTCAGGAAAACTACCCTCTGTAAATTAAACAGACATGTCAGACATCCCTGTGATTAAAAAAAGACTTCTAAATGAATCAAATCATAGGCTTCTAAATTTGGTAAAGGAAATTTCTCAGTATGTATCTGCTCAGCAACTCTGGAATCAAATATACCAAACTACCAACAGGGGCAACCCTTGGATATGAGCAATATTTTTGTGTGCTTGTTTATAATGAGCAGCTATTACTTCTAACAATAAAAAAAATTAACATTCTTTAACTCAGTAGTTCTACCCTGCAAAACTATTCTAAGTAACTAAAAAATATAAATACTTTTGGGTAACAAGGACATCTAAATCATCTGTAGTAAGTATTCCCACCAGCAGGAAATGATAATTTATTGTACACTATGGACTAAACACATTATGCTAGTGACTGGGCAACTGGTTGTTACACCCCCCACCCCACCAGCCCCCCTGTGAACTACAGTTACCATAGGCAAATAAAGAAACTCTACCCAGAGTGTGAACACGTTATCATCAAGCACGTTAGGCACCTGAGCCGACGGGTCGGGTCTGCTGTGCTCACCTTGCCTCTGTGGCGCCCAGTGAGGATGATCAAAATGGTCCCGGGGGTGATACTAGCTCGCAGCTTTCTCACGTGCTGACTGAAAGGTTTTTTGCCGTGGCTCAACAGCTTTCGAGGCACATCTTCAGTAGGGTAATACCTAGGCTGTAAGGAATCCATAGGTCCCACTTATTTAAACAAGCTAATCAGATTAGCAGAGCTGGTTGTGACAGTGGGACACTTGCAACACCTATTTTAAATGATTTACACGGTTACATTTCATTTTCACTTCTCCCAAGTCAATAGTAAATTTGGAAAAGGTCAATGCTGCTTATCCCTTCCAATGCAAAACACAAGAGGGAATCCATTTAACTAAAGGAGCTGTGTGTTCAGGCACAGCAGAAAGCATAAAGCAGGGCGCCTGGGTGGCTCAGCTGGTTAAGCGTCTGCCTTTGGCTCAGGTCATGATCCCGGAGTCCTGGGATCGAGTTCCACATCGGGCTCCTGGCTCAGCCAGGAGCCTGCTTCTCCCTCTGACCCCCTCCCCCTCATGCTGTTTCTCTCTAATAAATAAAATCTAAAAAAAAAAAAAAAAGCATCAAGCAAGTTACGTTTGTAGACTTAGGATTAAACCAAACTTTGGAATTAAGACGACATGCTCTCATACACTGTCCTACCATCACACACTGTGGTATAGCAATGATTCTCAAGCTTTCCTGGGCTCCCTGACCTTAACCTAAACTGTACTTCTCCAGAAACACGTCTGACACATATTTGGGAGATTATGTGTGATATATGAAGGAGGTATGGCTTGTTTTTCCATTGTGTTCACATCCCCCACATTAAACTACATCACTACATTATGCACAAAGGAAAACAAAACAACACAGCTCGATCAGGACCACCAGTTCATTTATTGGAAAAACAGGACCCCACACAAAAACTATTAAGTGTATGACAAATAACTCACAATAACCTCCTGCTTTGACCACAAACATTAGTACCTAATAGAAAAACCAGCCCGGAAGCGCCACTTACCCTCCGGGGCAGTAATTTTCAACTGTGATGACCATAACATAACTGGGAATATTTTCGTAACAGAAATTAGAGCAAACGTTGAGGAAGTGTTGGGTCCTGTGCATGGTAGAGAAGCCAAGCAACAGTGCTGTGGTACATAGCTGTTCTACAGGCCTGGCAGCACCTGAGAATTCGTGCCCCTCTTAACTCTCACAACACTGTGAGACAGACCTTTATTCCTGCTCTACAGGCGAAGAAACAAAAGCACAGAAAAGCAACTCTACTTAAGATCAAACAACAAATATTTGGGTGCCTGGGTGGCTCAGTTGGTTAAGCGACTGCCTTCGGCTCAGGTCATGATCCTGGAGTCCCGGGATCGAGTCCCGCATCGGGCTCCCTGCTCAGCAGGAGCCTGCTTCTCCCTCTGACCCTCCCCCTCTCATGTACTCTCTCTCTCTCTCTCATTCTCACTCTCTCAAAATAAATAATAAATAAATCTTTAAAAAAAAAAAAAACAACAAATATTTACGAGGCCTGGTTGTAAACCCAGAATCCTCCATTAGTAATTCTCTGGCCAATACAAACTTCTAAAACCTTAGAACACAAAAAACCCCTCACGGTATTCTGTAACCAAGCTTCCCGTTTACAGTTTCTTCCGAATCTTACCATTTTGCGAAGTTTAACCACTCGGGTACCACCGTTCTTGTCACCACCAACTGGTTTTGTGACAGTAGCAAGAACTTTCTCCTTCTTTTTCTTTTCAACCTATCAGGACACAAATGCATCACAGTCAGAGGCAGACAAAATTTCTAAGGTGAAGATCTAAGTCGGTCAGCGATCCTTCTCATCCCTTACCCTAGACTTAGCTGCCGAATACTTCCTCTTGTACATGGCCTTTCTGGAATACATAGCGGATCGGGAATATCTGCCAATTCCTCTGACAAGTACAGGGTTTCGGCTGCAGTGGGGCTTCCCCTTCTTTGGCGTTTTAGCCTTGGGGTTACCCTTCTTAGCCTTGCCACCGGCATCAGCCTTCTTAGCTTCAGGTTTCTTCTCCTTAGTATCCGGCTTCTCAGCTTTTTCGCCCGCCATCTATCAGTACACATATTTTTAAAAAAAGAAACGTATTTCACCAATTATCCCATGACAAAACAATGTCTGAACAGTACACTGATAGGCTTCCGAGTCGACGAACCCTCACCCTCTCCCCCCAAGTAGCTCTAACATCCTTTCATCCCTCCCCTTAAGATCCCAAACCACACACATCTGCAGTAACCCTCAGAGTGACTAATTTGTAAGAATTTGAAGAGATCTTACATCTGTTTGCTAAATATTTAGTGGTCTAAAGTCCCTATTCCATTCGTTCACTATTCCGGTTTTGTGGGAATCTTAACAAATTGCCACAGCTATGAAGCAGCGAGGAGGGACCCTGAAACCGTTTGCTTCCAGGGCTTTTGCGCTTTTCAGACTGCTGTCTCATTCAAGAAATTCAGCGTAGGAGTCGAGAACACACTAACATCCAGCCCAAACTCAGGCCAGACTGAAAAGCGCAAAGCCAAGAGGCGACTTCCGGTCGCGGACGTGGGAAGAAGGCAAAGTAGCGTTTGGCCTCAGCCCCAAAGCTCAACGTGGCTCAAACAAACTCAGCGGTGTCCTTTGGAACCCGAACCCGGGATTCCGGAGCGCGCGCCGTCATCCTGGTCCCTGCGGCCCCACCATTCCGCTACAGATTCCCAGAAGGACCCTGTATCCCCAGCCCAAGAGGGTGGCACGCAGCCGGGAGCTCCCAAGCCCCTTCGGCATTCCACTTCACCCTCTTCGTGCCCCTGCGCAAACCCAGGCGAGATAAATGAAGCGTTTGGGAGGCCTCTCAGTTGATCCCGAGCATGTCCGACCCCTGCAGGTGTCCACTTGACACCCTCCTGATTCGGATGGCGAGGGATTGGGGATCCCGAAATCGAGTCTTCCACGGAGAACCGGCCATTCTTACCTTGCAAGATGTGAAAGAGAACTAAGGTCTCCGCTTCCGGTCTATAAGGAATCACGGGAGGTGTTGAGTCTCACTTCCTTCCGGATCTGGGGCATTATGGGAAATGTAGTTTCCCCTCCTTTGACAGACCCGTATGGAGAGCTATTTCTTCTAGGAGGCAAAAGCGAAAAACATTTTGAAAATGTTTCACTTTATAGAACAATAAAATTCTCAAAATACTTTTGGAAGCCGACATAAATTACAGCTTTTTATTTTGCTTACTAAGGACATTAGAAAGGACTAGCATTTTCAATGTAAGAAGGGAGAGAGAGATGAAAGACCAAATCTCCAAATAAAGTGAAATCTTTCCTATGAAAAGCTAGTTGGGAACCTTCCATGGACGTTTTCTCTGCAGTTAACTTAATGCCTGTATCCCAGACTATAGCCAGTGCTCAATGGCGAAGAGTCAGAAAAGATAGAATTAAAATAAGTAAAATAGAGGGGCGCCTGGGTGGCTCGGTGGTTAAGCGTCTGCCTTCGGCTCGGGTCACGATCCCAGGGTCCTGGGATCGAGCCCCGCATCAGGCTCCCTGCTCAGCGGGAAGCCTGCCTCTCTCTCTCCCACTCCCCCTGCTTGTGGTCCCCCTGCTTGTGGTCCCCCTGCTTGTGGTCCTCTCTCGCTGTCCCTCTCTCGCTCTCTGTCAAATAAATAAAAAGAAAAAAAAGAGGATGGTTGTTCATCCATTCTACAAGCATTTCTGGCTACTTTGTACTTCATTTCTTTTCTCTTGGAAGTTTTGTTTTACTTTATTTATCAAAGTATAGTTGACACACAATGTTGCATTAGTTTCAGGTGTTGTACTCCTTTCTTCATTTCTATTTTATTTTTAAGATTTAATTTAATTTAGGGGCGCCTGGGTGGCTCAGGTGGTTAAGGGTTTGCCTTCGGCTCAGGTCATGATCCCGGGGTCCTGGGATCGAAACCCGCATCGGGCTCACTGCTCCGCAGGAAGCCTGCTTCTCCTTCTCCCACTCCCCCTGCTGTGTTCCCTCTCTCACTGTGTCTCCGTCTGTCAAATAAATAAATAAAATCTTTAAAAAAATAAAAAATAAAAAAAGATTTAATTTAATTTATCTATTTGAGGGAGAGAGCATGAGCTGGGGGAGGAGCAAAGGGAGAGGGAGAAGCAGACTCCCCACTGAGCAGGAAGCCCCACATGGGCTCGATCCCATGACGCTGAGATCATGACCTAAGCTGAAATCAAAAGTCAGACGCTTAACCAACTGAGCCACCCAGGCACCCCCAGTTTCTTCATTTCTAAAATGAGGATAACAATATTACCTGCCGGGGCGCCTGGGTGGCTCATTCGGTTAAGCATCTGCCTTCGACTCAGGTCATGATCTCAGGGTCCTGGGATGGAGCTTTGTGTGGGGCTTCCTGCTCAGCCTGGAGTCTTCTTCTTCCTCTCCCTCTGCCTCTACCCGTGCTTGTGGGCACACGTGCTCACTGGTGTTTTTTCTCTCTCTCAAATAAATAAATAAAATCTTAAAAAAGAAAAAAACAGGGCGCCAGCGTGGCTCAGTAGTTAAATGATCCCAGGGTCCTGGGATCAAGTCCCTCATCAGGGTCCCTGCTTGGCAGGGAGGCTGCTTCTCCCTCTCCCACTCCCCCTACTTGTATTCCCTTTCTCACTGTCTCTCTCTCTGTCAAATAAATAAATAAAATCTTTAAAAAAGAAAAAGAAAAAACAATATTACCTGCCCCACAATGTTGTTGGGAAGATTAAATAAGTAACTATAGACAAAATCACGAAGAACAGTATTTGATGCATGGTAAGTGCTAGATAAATGTTAGTTCTTCTTATCATCACCTGCCCCCCAGCATGACACCAACCATCATCAACATCAACATCATAGTTGTTGGTGAGATCCTACTAGGTGCCAAATATTCTGCTAATGTTTGTGTACTGGGGATAATAAAAACAATATTGTATGCTATGTGGTTAGAACAGTGCTTTGTGCCTTGCTTTATTTCATTCAATCCTCTCAACAACCTATGAAGGATACTGTTATGAGGGATCTGGGGCTCAAAGAGGTCAAGTAACTTATTCATAACATGGATCTGATTTCAGAGATTGCACTTTTAACCATCCATATAAAAAGATTAAAAAGATGACAAATGAAGATGAATAAGAGAGTTCTTTGCTCATATTAGAATTAAGAAGAAGAATACTTATTACCTTTGCAAAATAGACAAAACACTATATCTTACAGTTTTTTACTGCATTCAAGCCCTTAAGGCAACGTGTCCACATATGTGACACCTTTTGGCTTGAATTTTCCATTCTCTTTCATTTGCTTGTTCCCGGTGGTGAGATCTTTTCACCTTGATTTTCTTCAGATCCAAATCACCTGCTTTGTGGCTGTGTTCCCTGCGAATCATGTAGCCTTTCCCCATTCTGGATGACTGAAGATACAAATATAGTGATCTCGGAAGGCCTCAGAGATTTCCGTGGATCCTTTCAGACTACAGTGAATGCAGACTGGCTATGCCTGCTGAAACATGTGGGTTCTAAGCGAGTCTGTCTTCCTTCCATACAAATTAAGGATGAGTGTGATCCTAATAGGCTGCATTTTATGCCAGTGTATGATTATTCACTGTCCAGGCCTGTAATATTCCCAAGGAAAAGCTTGGGCACTGCTCTTTTTTTTAAGAATGGAAGTGTCAGCAGCTTTACTTGTTCAGCCTCCTGAGCAAAACACCTCCTAGAAACAGCTACTTCAGAAAATGTATTGGAAAAAAGAAAAAAAAGAAAATGTATTGGAATGAAGTGCAGAGTTGCTCACTTAAGCCCCTAAAAAAATTAAAAATTTCATAAACTTTCACGTAGTAAATACACCAATATATTTGTTAAATGACCAGCCATTGAAATAAAAACATAAATGAACCCCCTCTTGTGTTTCGTTGTGGTACTGCAAAATTTACCCTTCATTACTTGGACAAAATATTGTCAACATATTTGTTATAAAGTAAACATTATTATCAAGCACCTAGTTTTGTCATATATAAAATGTTCTTAAATTTGCTCAGTGCTTCATTAATTGCAAAGCAGGCATTTTTGCAGACACTAAATCATTTTAAGCCTCAGGGCAACCTCACTGTGAAGTAGGAATTTTTTTTAAAGATTTTATTTATTTATTATTTTAGAGCGGGGGAGGGGCAGAGAGGAGGGGAGAGGGACCAGCAGACTCCATGCTGAGTGCAAAGCCCCACGTGGGGCTCTAAGCGGGGCTCCATCCCACAACCCGAGATCATGATCTGAGCCAAAATCAAGAGCCAGATCCTCGACCAACTGAGCCATTCAGGCGCCCTTGAAGTAGGAATTTAAGATGAAAGAACTGAAACTCATTTATAATAAATGATTTATCCAATGTCACACAGATACATTGAATCCTACCTCTTGGTACCATGGAAAGACAGAAAATCAGCAGACAGTTGTGCTGCAGAGAAGGTACAGACCTTGTAACCTGGCGTTCACTTGATATATGATCTTATGATAAACTTCTGCACATAAGGTTTCTTGTTTATAAAATGGGGATGGGGGCACCTGGGTGGCTCAGTCAGTTAAGTGTCTGCCTTCTGCTCAGGTCATGATCTTGGGATCCTGGGATCAAGCCCCACGTTGGGCTCCCTGCTCAGCGTGGAGTCGGCTTCTCCCTTGCCCTCTCCCACTCCTCCTGCTCATGCTCTCTCTCTCTCCCTCAAATAAATAAATAAAATCTTTAAAAAATATATATAAATGGAATGATATTGACAACATTGATAATACCTCCCTAAGTTAAGATCAACATATGATTCACTCATTCACTCAATTTTCTCAATAAAAAGTTCATGGGAGTGCTCCTGGGTGGCTCAGTTGGTTAAGCATCCGACTCTTGGTTTTGGCTCAGGTCATGATCTCATGGGTCACGAGATTGAGCCCTGTGTCGGGCTCTGCACTCAGCTGGGAGTCTGCTTGAAGATTCTCTTCCTCTGCCCCTAACCCAATCACTCTCTCTCCCTTGCTCTCTCTCAAATGAATAAATCTAAAAAAAAAAAAAAAAGAAAGAAATAAAAAAGAAAGAAAGGAGTGCCTGGCTCAGTCGGTTAAGCGTCTACCTTCCACTCAGGTCATGATCCCAGGGTCTTGGGATTGAGCCCCATGTCGGGCTCCCTGCTCAGCAGGGAGTCTGCTCCTCCCTCTCCCTCTGCCCCTCCACCAAATCGTTCTTTCTCTCTCTCTCTCTCAAATAAATAAATAAAATCTTTTAAAAAAATAAAAAGAAAGAAAGTTCATGAAGGGGTGCCTGGCTGGCTCAGTTGATAGAGCATGGGACTCTTGATCTTGGGGTTGTGAGTTTGAGCCCCATGTTGGGTGTAGAGATTACTTAAAAATAAAATCTTTTTTTAAAGAGTATTTATTTATTTATTTGACAGAGAGAGACACAGTGAGAGAAGGGACACAAGTGGGGGGAGTGGGAGAGGGAGAAGCAGGCTTCCTGCTGAGCAGGGAGCCCAATGCAAGTTTCAATCCCAGGACCCCAGGATCATGACCTGAGCCGAAGGCAGACACTTAATCGACTAAGCCACCCAGGTGCCCCAAAAATAAAATCTTAAAAAAAATAAAGAAGGGTGCCTGGGTGGCTCAGTCATTAGGTGTCTGCCTTCAGCTTGGGTCATGATCTCAGGGTCCTGGGATCAAGCCCCACATCGGGCTCCCTGCTCAGCCAGAAGCCTGCTTCTCCCTCTCTCACTCTTCCTGCTTGTGTTCCTTCTCCTGCTGTGTCTCTCTCTGTCAAATAAATAAAATCTTTAAAAAAAAGAGAGAGAGAGTTCATGGAAACACTACTTTCAGTACAACTCCCCACCCCCAAATCCTAGAAATAATTTGAATGTCCATTAACATAGAAATAGACTAAAAGATGTATATCCATTCTACAGAATATTATGCAGCTATGGGAAAGAATGACTTACATCTAAGTGTGCTTTCCAGTACAGTAGCATTAGCCAAATGTGGTTATGGAGCATTGGAAATGTAGCTACATCACATTAAGATGTGCTGTAAGGGTAAAATACACACTGGACTTTGAAGGCTTAATAAGAAAAAAAAGAATGTAAGATATCTCATTAATTTTAATTCTCAATAATTTTGATTATGTGTTGAATGATAGTATCTTGATATATAGGGGTAAACATATTTGCACTGATTTCACCTCTTTTTACTTTTTTAAGTGTGAATACTATAATCTTTAATACTACATATATGGCTCACATTATATTTGTATGGGACAAAAATGCTGGTCTAGGGATATTCACTACATATTAAGAGAAAAAATAAAGTCACAAGTATATATAATCTTTGTGATTATATATGCATATATATACACACAATATAACTATTATATTATAATAATGGATTCATATGTATTATGAATCTATAAATATAGGCACATATTACAGACTCATTTAAAAAACAGGATAGAAAAAAAATCCCAGAGGAGTTCAGGATGGCGGAGGAGTAGGAGACCTTAGTTTTGTCTGGTCCCAGGAATTCAGCTAGATAGCTATCAAATCACTCTGAACACCTGCAAACTCAACCAGAGATCTAAGAATTGCTGCAACTCTACAAATAGAAAAGCGAACACTTCCTGCAAATATGACAAGACAGAAAGACTCACCTCAAAAAAGAGAACAAGAGGCAATACTGACTGCGAGGGACCTAATCAGTATGGACGTAAGTAAAGATGTCAGACTAGAGCTCAGAATAACGATTATAAGGATACTAGCTGGGCTTGCAAAAAGCACAGAAGAGACTAGAGAATCCCTTTCTGGAGAAATAAAAGATTAAAATCTAATTAAAGATTAAAACCTAATTAAAATTAAAAAAATTAAAATCTAATCAAGTAGAAATAAAAAGGCCATTAATGAGATGCAATAAAAAATGGAGGCTCTAACTGGTAGGATAAATGAAACAGAAGAGAGAATTAGTGATATAGAAGACCGAATGATGGAGAATAAAGAAGCTGAGAAAAAGATAGATAAACAACTGAGGGATCATGAGGGGAGAATTCGAGAGATAAATGATACCATTAAACAAAACAATATTAGAATACCTGGGATCCCAGCAGAAGAGGAAAGATAGAGGGAGAAAGAGGGGCAGAAGGTATATTGGAGCAAATTACAGTGGAGAATTTCCCTAATGTGGGGAAGGAAACAGGCATTCAAGTCCAGGAGGCACAGAGAAACCCCCTCAAAATCAATAAAAATAGATTAACACCCTGCCATATAATTGTGAAACTTGCAGGTCTCAGAGATAAAGAGAAAATCCTGAAAGCAGCTGGAGACAAGAGGTCTGTAACCTACAAGGGTAGAAACATTAGACTGGCAGCAGACCTATCCACAGAGATCTGGCAGGCCAGAAAGTACTGGCATGATATATTCAGAGTGCTAAATGAGAAAGTATGCAGCCAATAATACTTTATCCAGCTAAGATGTCAATCAAAATAGAAAGAGTGATAAAAAGCTTCCAGGACAAACAGAAATGAAAATAATTTGTGATCACCAAAAAACCAGCCCTACAAGAAATATTAAAAGGGATCCTTTAAGCTAAGAGAGAGCCCAAAAGTAACATAGACCAGAAACGAACAGAGACAATATACAGAAACAGTCACTTTACAGGTAATAAAAGGCACTAAATTCACATCTTTCAATAGATACTCTGAATGTAAATGGGCTAAATGCCCCAAAGGACATATGGTATCAGATTGGATAAAAAAGCAAGACCCATCGATATGCCTGTCTGCAAGAGACTCATTTTAGACCCAAAGACATCTTCAGTTTGAAAGTGAGGTGGTGGAAAGCCATTCATCATGCTAATGGACATCAAAAGAAAGCTGGGGTGGCAATCCTTCTATCAGACAAATTAGTTTTAAAACCAAAGACTGTAATAAGAGACGAGGAAGGACACTATATCATAATGAAAAGGTCTATCCAACAAGAAGTTCTAACAACTGTAAATATTTATGCCCCTAACATGGGAGCAGCCAATTATATAAGCCAATTAATAACAAAATTAAAGAAACACATCAATAATGGTACAATTATAGTAGGGGACTTTAACACTTTCCCCACCCCCTCACTGCAATGGACAGATCATCTAGGCAGGTCAACAAGGAAACAAGGTCTTTGTTTTTTTTTTTTTTTTTTTTTAAAGCATTTGGTAGAACTGAATATCCATTTTATTTTTTATTTTTTATTTTCTTATTTTGTTAAGATTTTATTTATTTATTTGACAGAGAGAGCACAAGTAGGCAGAGTGACAGGCAGATGGAGAGGGAGAAGCAGGCTCTCTGCTGAGCAGGGAGCCAGACGTGGGGCTTGATCCCAAGACCACAAGATCATGACCTGAGCCGAAGGCAGCCGCTTAACTGACTAAGCCACCCAGGCGCCCAGGAAACAAGGTCTTTGAATGACACACTGGACCAGATGGACTTCACAAATATATTGAGAACATTCCATCCTAAAGCAACAGAATATACATTCTTCTCAAGTGCACATGGAACATTCTCCAGAATAGATCACATACTGGGTCACAAATCAGGTCTCAAATGGTACCAAGAATTGGGATCATTTCCGGCATATTTTCAGACCACAATGCTTTGAAAGTGGAACTCAATTACAAGAGGAAATTTGGAAAGAATTCAAATACATGGAGACTAAAGAGCATCCTACTAAAGAATGAATGGGTCAACCAGGAAATTAAAGAAGAATTAAAAAATTCATGGAAACAAATGAAAATGAAAACATAACTGTTCAAAACCTTTGGAGTGCACCAAAGACAGTCCTAAGAGGGAAGTGCATAGCAATACAAGCCTTTCTCTAGAAACAAGAAAAATCTCAAATGCACAACCTAAACTTACACCTAAAGGAGCTGGAGAAAAAAGAGCAAATAAAGCCTAAACCCAGCAGGAGAAAAGAATTAATAAAGATTAGAGCAGAAATCAATGAAATAGAAACCAAAGGAAGAGTAAAACAGATCAATGAAACTAAGAGCTGGTTCTTTGAAAGATGAATAAGATTGATAAATGCCTTTTCAAAAAGAAAAGAGAAAGGACCCAAATAAACAAAATCATGAATGACAGAGGAGAGATCACAACCAACACCAAAGAAATACAGACAAGTATAAGAACATATCATGATCAACCATATGCCAACAAGTTAGGCAATCTGGAAGAAAGGGATGCATTTCTAGAGTTGTATAAACTACCAAAACTGAAACAGGAAGAAATAGAAAACCTGAACAGATCCATAACCAGCAAGGAAATTGAAGCAGTAATCAAAAATCTCTCCACAAACAAGAGCCCAGGGCTGGATAGCTTCACAGGGTAATTCTACCAAACATTTAAAGAGCTAATACCTGGGTGCCTGGGTGGCTCAGATGGTTAAGCGTCTGCCTTCGGCTCAGGTCATGATCCCAGGGTCCTGGGATCGAGTCCTGCATCGGGCTCCCTGCTCAGTAGGGATCCTGCTTCTCCCTCTGCCTCTCTCTCTCTGTCTCTTATGAATAAATAAATAAAATCTAAAAAAAAACCTAATACCTATTCTTCTGAAGCTGTTTCAAAAAATAGGAATGGAAGGAAAACTTCCAAATTCTTTCTATGAGGCCGGCATTACCTTGATTCCAAAA
This sequence comes from Callorhinus ursinus, assembly GCF_003265705.2. NCBI lineage: Eukaryota > Metazoa > Chordata > Mammalia > Carnivora > Otariidae > Callorhinus > Callorhinus ursinus. The sequence continues at coordinate 8,720,416 of NW_027397103.1, read as the reverse complement.
CCAGACCAATACTCCACCAAAAAGGAGAATTATAAACAAATATCCCTGTTGAACATGGATATAAAAATTCTCACCAAAATACTAGCCAAGAGGATCCAACAGTCCATTAAAAGGATTATTCACCACGACCAAATGGGATTTATTCCTGGGCTGCAAGGGTGGGTCAACATGCACAAATCTACACCACATTAATAAGAGAAAGGAAAAGAACCATATGATCCTCTCAATAGATGCAGAAAAAGCATTTGACAAAGTACAGCATTCTTTCTTGGTTAAAACTCTTCACAGTGTAGGGATAGAGGGAGCATACCTCAATATCATAAAAGCCATATACAAAAGCCCACAGCGAATATCATCCTCAGTCGGGAAAATCTGAGAGCTTTTCCCTACCATCAGGAACACAGCAGGGATGTCCACTATCACCACTGTTGTTAACATAGTACTAGAAGGCCTCGCCTCAGCAATCATACAACAAAAAGAAATATAAGGCATCTGAATCAGCAAAGAAGAAGTCAAACTCTCACTCTTTGCAGATGACTCAATACTCTATGTGGAAAACCCCAAAGATTCCAACCCAAAATTGCTAGAACTCGTACAGGAATTCAGCAAAATGGCAGGATATAAAATCAATGCACAGAAATCAGTTGCATTTCTATACACTAACAATGAGACAGAAGAAAGAGAAATTAAGGAGTTGATCCCATTTACAATGGCACCCAAAACCATAAAGTACCTAGGATTAAACCTAACCAAAGAGGCAAAGGATCTGTACTCAGAAAACTATAGAACACTCATGAAAGAAATTGAGAAGACACAAAGAAATGGAAAAATGTTCTATGCTCATGAATTGGAAGAACAAATATTGCTAAAATGTCTATGCTACCTACAGCAATCTACACATTCAATGCAATCCCTATCAAAATACCATCAGTATTTTTCACAGAGCTGGAACAAACAATCCTAAAATTTATTTTTTTTAAGATTTTATTTATTTATTTGAGAGAGAGAGAATGAGAGATAGCATGAGAGGGAAGAGGGTCAGAGGGAGAAGCAGACTCCCTGCTGAGCAGGGAGCCCGATGTGGGACTCGATCCCGGGACTCCAGGATCATGACCTGAGCCGAAGGCAGTCCCTTAACCAACTGAGCCACCCAGGTGCCCCAATCCTAAAATTTGTATGGAATCAGAAAAGACCCCAAATAGCCAGAGGAATTTTGAAAAAGAAAACCAAAGCTGGTGGCATCACAATTCCAGACTTCAAGCTCTATTACAAAGCTGTAATCATCAAGACAGTATGGCACCGGCACAAAAACAGACACATAGATCAATGCAACAGAATAGAGAACCCAGAAATGGACCCTCAACTCTATGGTCAGCTAATCTTCGACTAAGCAGGAAAGAACAGCCAATGGAAAAAAGACAGTCTCTTCAACAAAAGGTGTTGGGAAAATTGGACAGCCACATGCCAAAGAATGGATCTGGACCATTTCCTTACACCACACACAAAAATAGACTCAAAATGAATGAAAGACTTCAATGTGAGACAGGAATCCATCAAAATCCTAGAGGGGAACAGAGACAGCAACCTCTGTGACCTTGGCCGCAGCAACTTCTTGCTAAACATGTCTCCAAAGGCAAGAGAAACAAAGGCAAACACGAACTATTGGGACTTCGTCAAGATAAAAAGCTTTTGCACAGCAAAGGAAACAGTCGACAAAACCAAAAGACAGCCGACAGGATGGGAGAAGATATTTGCAAATGACATATCAGAGAAAGGATTAGTACCCAAAATCTATGAAGAACTTATCAAACTCAACACCTAAAGAACAAATAATCCAATCAAGAAATGAGAAGACATGAACAGACATTTCTCCAAAGAAGACATCCAAATGGCCAACAGACACATGAAAAAAATGCTCAACATCACTCGGCATCAGAGAAATACAAATCAAAACCACAATGAGATACCACTTCACACTAGTCAGAATGGCTAAAATTAAGAAGTCAGGAAAGGACAGATGTTGGGGAGGGTGCAGAGAAAGGAGAACTCTCTTACACTGTTGGTGGGAATGCAAGCTGGTGCAGCTACTCTGGAAAACAGTATGGAGGTTCCTCAAAAAGTTGAAAATAGAGCTACCCTCCGACCCAGCAATTGCACTACTAGGTATTTACCACAAAGATACAAATGTAATGATCCGAAGGGGCACCTGAACCCCAATGTTTATAGCAGCAATGTCCACAATAGTCAAACTATGGAAAGAGCCCAGATGTCCATCAACAGATGAATGGATAAAGAAGATGTGGTATAAGGGTGCCTGGGTGGCTCAGATGGTTAAGCATCTGCCTTCGGCTCAAGTCATGATCCCAGGGTCCTGGGATCGAGTCCCGCATCAGGCTCCCTGCTAGGCGGGGAGCCTGCTTCTCCCTCTGCCTCTGCCTCTCTCTCTCTCTCTGACTTTCATGAATAAATAAACAAAATACTAAAAAAAAAAGGTGTGGTATATATATATGTGTATATATATATATGTACATATATATATACAATGGAATACTACTCAGCTATCAATAAAATGAAATCTTGCCATGTGCAAATACGTGGATGGAACTAGAGGGTATTATGCTAAGCGAAATAAGTCAATCAGAGAAAGACAATTATCATATGATCTCACTGATATGTGGAATTTAAGAAACAAAACAGAGGATCATAGGGCAAGAGAGGGAAAAATAAAACATGATGAAACCAGAGAGGGAGAGAAACCATAAGAGACTCTTAATCATAGGAAGCTAACTGAGGATTGCTAGAGGGGAGGTGGGTGGGTGATGGGGTAACTGGGTGATGGACATTAAGGCGGGCATGTAATGAGCAATACGTATTATATAAGACTGATGAATCACTGACCTCCACCTCTGAAACCAATAATACATTATATTAATTAATTGAATTTAAATAAACAAAGAAAAAATCTGTATATATGTTATTTATGTGAGTGTGCATGTGAGATATATGTGTGTATTTGTATAGGCATAGAGAAAAGTGGAAGAATACATACCAAATCATTAACACTGGTGGAGGTTTGAGTTGGGAATATGTGTCCATGAGGAGCAGGGAAAATTATTCTCTTTATTATGTTTGTTGCAAGGAATTTGTATTGCTTTTGTGGTTGAAAAAGAAATCAACTTGTGTTCTCTCTCACTATCTCTGTCTCTCTCAAATAAATAAATAAAATCTGAAAAAAATTTAAATGAATATTTCTTTTTTTCCCTAAATGAACATTTCATAAGCCTATTCTAAAGCAGGCACTGTACTAGACTCTGGGCATATATAAAGATGAAGAAGGCGGTGCTTGGCTGGCTCAATCAGCGGAACATGTGACTCTTGGTCTCAGGGTCGTGAGTTCAAGCCATAATACGTTGGGTGTGGAGCCTACTTAAAAAATTGGTATAAAATAAAGGTGAAGTAGCAAAGGAACTCATGATCTAGGGGAAGAGACAGAAGAATGAACCAACAATGATGTTAAACTGTGTTAGGGGCTTACAGAGGGATGAATAGGCAGCCCCCAAAACATAGGGGGGGCCTCTATTTTATTCTCAGGAAGTGTTTGAGGGGTGTGTGCAGAGACTTTTTCCTGGAGGAACTGATTTAGTTAGAGCTGAATCTTGCCTGATGCTTAGTTTCCCAGGTGGAGATAGGTTTGAAGGGTGTTCCAGACAGAAAGAACTAAATTTAGGAAGACAGGGACACAAGAAACAGCAAGTGGCCTTTGGAAACTGTGAGATCATGTAAGGGAAGTAAATGAAACTGAACAAGTAGGCATTGTTCATATTTAGAAGGGCCTGATGGGCTAATGCAAGGTTATCATTTAATGCTAAAAGTTTTTTTTTAAGATTTTATTTATTTAACAGAGAGAGAGACACAGCGAGAGAGCGAACACAAGCAGGGGGAGTGGCAGAGGGAGAAGCAGGTTCCCCGCGGAGCAGGGAACCCAATGCGGGGCTCGATCCCAGGACCCTGGGATCATGACCTGAGCTGAAGGTAGACACTTAATGGACTGAGTCACCCAGGCGCCCCCAAGAGCAAATCCTTCATGCTTTACCACCTACCCTATGTGGTGCTATGTTGATCCCTCCATTTTACAGACAAGGAAACTGAGATACAGAGAAGTCTTGGGACTTACCTCTGGACACCCAGGTAGGCAGGCTGAGCTTTGCAGAGCAAGAACTTAACTCCCATGTGGTACTGTGTCTTAGATCTATTGTGGACTGTGCTCAGTTCTAAGCTAGGATAGGTGTCTTGGGGACCATCTAACCTGGACTGGGAGAATCAGGTAAGTCTTCCTATCCCAGAGGAGGTGATTTCTAGTGTGAGATCTGAGGTATAGACCAGAGTTCATGAGGAAAGAGGCCAGATACTATACTTCATCTTAGCCAAAAGGCCGAGAAGCCTCCAGGGAGAAGGAGTAGATTGTGTAAAGACCCTGAGCTGCGAGAAAGCATGGTAGATTGAGGGGGAACTGAAGGTCATTCAGCATGGCTGGGTCATAGAGTCGTGGGCAGAGGGGCTGGCGAGGTAAGTGGGGACCAGACTGGGTTGTTAAAATTTTTTTGTGATTTCATCCTAAAAACAATGAGTAGCCATTGAAGTATTCAATGTAGGGAGTGAGTAGTTTTGCTTTTTAGATTACTGTGGCTATTATGTGAAGAATGGGTTGGAAAGGGCAAGCCTATAGGCCTAAGATCAGTTAGAGTGTTGTTTGACTCATCTAGATGGCTAGGACTTTTAGGGGGTCCGGAAAGAAACAGGGTGGGCAACTGCTTGTTGAAGGCCTATTACCTAAATTAAACTGACATATATTAAAGACAAATTTTGTAAGGATTTTTTTTTTTTTTGGTATCACCAAGGCTGAAGCAGTCAGCACACTATATCAGAGTTCTCTGTAATAGGAATGGGTGGGAAGCATTGGGAGGAAATAAAAATGAAGATTTTGGAGCTACATAGATGTGGGTTTGAATTCTGACTTTGCCACTTACTAGATCTGTGGCCTTTTTTTTTTTTTTTAAAGATTTTATTTATTTATTTGAGAGAGAGAATGAGAGATAGAGAGCACGAGAGGGAAGAGGGTCAGAGGGAGAAGCAGACTCCCTGCCGAGCAGGGAGCCCGATGCGGGACTCGACCCTGGGACTCCAGGATCATGACCTGAGCCGAAGGCAGTCGCTTAACCAACTGAGCCACCCAGGCGCCCCTAGATCTGTGACCTTTAATGAATCACAAGGACAGTCATCAGGTAAAGGCTCTACCTTCTCATTCTGGTCTGAGCCACCATCATCTCTAGCCTGGAATATTACAGTATTCTAGTATTCTGAACTAGTCTGTTTCCAGATTTGCCCCCTTGATCTGATTCTCCCAGAGTACCCTTACTTTTAATTTTTTTAAAAAAGATTTTATTTATTTATTTGACAGAGAGAGAGACAGCGAGAGAGGGAACACAAGCAGGGGGAGTGGCAGAGGGAGACGGAGAAGGATGCTTCCCGCAGAGCAGGGAGCTCAATGCGGGGCTCGATCCCAGGACCGTGGGATTGTGACCTGAGCTGAAGGCAGACGCTTAACCGACTGCGCCACTGAGGCGCCCTCCTTACTTTTCAATTTTAAAACACAGATTATATTCCTTCTTTGCTGAAAATTTTTCAATGGCTCTCCATTTTACTATTCATTTAAATAGCCTATAGGACCCTAGATCATCTCTATGCTTTTCTCACCTCATCTCCTGCTGGTCTCCCTTCACCCCTCCCACCGCCTTCTGCACTCCAGTCAGAGATCTCGTCACAGTTTCTGGAATACAGGAGGCAGCCTCCTGCCTCAGGGCTTTTGCACTTGCCTCTCCCTATTCACCAGAGTTATTTCCACTGATGCGAAATGCTATTTGCCAGAGTCATTCCCACTGACTACTCCAGGATCAGATCTGTACTCAGCTTGTCATCCTCAGTGAAGACTTACCTAACTACTCTATTTAAGATGAAATATAGGGGTGCCTGGATGGTGCAGTGGGTTAAGCTCCAACTCCTGGTTTAGGCTAGGGTTGGGAGATTGAGCCTCTGGTGGTGCCCATCACTCAGCATGGAGTCTGCTTGAGATTCTTTCTCCCTCGCCCTCTGCCCCTCCTGCTTGTGCTCTCTCTCTCAAATAAATAAATACATAAATAAATCTTTAGAAAAAATGATAAGGGATGCCTTGGTGACACAGTCAGTGGAGCATCCACTCTTGGTTGAGTGCCCAGCTCTTGGTTTCTGCTCAGGTCATCATCTCACGGTTGTGTGATAGAGCCCCTCCATGGGCTCAGTGAGGAGTCTACTTGGGATTCTAAAATAAATAAATAAAAAAAATCTTTTAAAAATGATAATATAAAGGGCTATAAAGAAAAGAAAGGAAGATGGAAATATAGTATTTTAGCAGGGATTTTTGTCTTCAGTTCACTACCCTATCCTCATAGTTGTTTTTTTTTTTTTTTTTGTATCCCCATAGTTTAAAACAGTGCCCACCAGATGTTTAATTATCATGATAATCCAGGTAAGAATTACAAAGCACATATTAAATAGGCCAGGCCTGGTTCTAAGCATTTTGCATATTTAATCCCCATAATAATCTTAGGAAGAGAATACAGTTACTATCTTCATTTTACAGAAATGAAATGGAGAACACTGAAGCTCAGAGACTCAACAACTGACACTCAGCAACTTTCCTAAGGTTACACAGCTAAAAAGTGGAGCGGCGATTTGTGGAATGAAATGAATGAAATTCGATTTGGCTGTCAGGGCAGGGATGGAAATTGACACGGTGGGAGAGAATGCGATCGATTCGTGGGAATGCGCACAGTAGTGAGGGCGCCGCGCGCGCGCCCTGCAGCCCAGGTCTAAAGGAGGGTGAGAGCGCTTTGCTAACTGCGTCGCGGCGGCTCCACGGAGTCACTGAACTGCTATTACCAGCCGCCGCCGCTCAGTCTCGGGAGGAGTGGGAGCAGGAAGTGGCGGTGGGCGTCGCGCGGGTGACGTCACGGCGGCGCCGGCGGGGATAGGCGGGGGAGGAGGAGGAGCGAACCGGGCTTGGGGGGCGGCTGCACAGTCTCCGGGATCCCCAGGCCTGGAGGGGGGTCTGCGCGCGGCCGGCTGGCTTTGCCCCCCTGTCCGGTCCCGAGCGGGCCTCCCTCGGGCCAGCCCGATGTGACCGGGCCCAGCAGAGCCTGAGCAAGGAGCGGGTCCGTCGCGGAGCCGGAGGGCGGGAGGAACATGACATCGCGGAGGTGAGGAGCCCCGAGGGCCCGGCCCGGGCCTCGGCCCGGCCCCCGCCGCGTTCGATCAGCCCCGCCCGGGAGGGGGCGCCCCGGCCGGGCTTCGGACTCTCGCCCGGGGTCGCGGGGGACAGGCTCCCTCCCAACTTCTCGTCCTCCCGGGGCCGGGGGCCCGGCGCCACCGCGCCCCCACCTCTCGGGTCCCCATTCATTTCCTGCCTCCCCGAGTTCCGGCTCCCGCAGTCCTGGGGATGCCCGTCAGGACGGGGGCAGGTAGAGCCGCCCGGGGAACCGCGGACGCCAGCGGCCCGGCTCTGCGCCGCATTCCTGACCCATTGCCTCATGAGAATTGCCTCATGGTGATTCCGAAATAACCCCGCTCACTTGGGGAGGCTTCTCGGGCCGGGACGCGGGAGGGGAGAGGAGGGAGTTGCGCGGGGTCGGGCCCCCGACGGTCGAGCCGCTCTGGGTCACTCTGCCTCTCTCGTGCGTTTGGGGGCTTCGTTCGGGAACTTGACCCCTTTATGTGGCTCTTTGCACCTCCTTCCCTCCCCTCACGTGCCAGAAATGGAAAAACTGACTGTATCTGCTGCTATTAGAAGTATTTCCTTCCTTCGCGGTCTTCGCTTTGGGAGATGGGAGGGAAGGGAGCTGTATCTCTAGTTAATCCTTAACCACAGCCTTCAAGGTCAGGTAACATTAATCGCCCCCGTTTTACGGATGTGGAAACTGAGGCTCGGAAGTTTCATGTTAGTAAATGACAGGATTTGCACCAAGAGTCAGAAGGAGGATTAGTGAATTAATGGGATCCCTTGGAAGTTCAGAGTAAAAATACTTATGATAGCTAATGTTTATTTAGCTCTTACTGTAAGCCAAACACGTTTAAACCTCACTATAACCCTATGAGAAGAGGAATTCTTCTTCTTCTTAGTATTATCCTGGTTCTAAAGATGAGTAAACTGATTTTCAGAAGTTAGGCAACTTGCCTGAAGTCACTCAACCAATAAGTGGTGGAGCCAGAATCCCCACTGTTTAATCACCATACTGCTATTATTATTTTATAACTATTAATCATTTGTAAGCCTTATTATGTTGTTGAACTGTAGTGTGACCTATTGTTTTCAGATAATGATTCTGTTATTTTGTATTGCCACTCTTTATAAAATACGATTCACACATAAGAGCCATTGTTTGGTCTTTTCCTTTATGATCTTGTTATGGTCACTGTTTTAGACATTTGAAAAACTGTTTCCAGCTGTTGGGGTTATTTGAGAGAATTTTCAAAATATTAAGAATGTCTTTTCAAAATACACCTGCCCATTATTTATTCGTGGAATGGAAAGAGGGCCAGAAAAGAAAACCAAAAACCCTTAGGAAGTGAGTGATTTGGACAGGTCTGTTGGCAAGTGCTTACAGATCTGGGTAATATATAACTGTATTTCAGCAGAACAGTGTATAGCCTCAAATGTTCTAATTCTTTAGGGAGCTTTTTAAATAAAACAGTTGTCTATTCTTTCATCTGTCAAATAGTCATTGAACCTTTTGTTCCTTGTGTCTGCTCTTCCAGACAAGTAAGGATCTGCTTCTTTAGGAGACAAAAAGACTGGGGGTTGGGAGTGGGGAAGGGGCTGGGTGGTAATAGACCCTACATTGTCCAGCTTGTTAGTGTAGAAGCAGAGAAGTGGGGGTATAGCCAAAGCTGCAAGTGGCAAAGATCATTCCTTTTCTCTGGCCCTCCTATGTTATCGAAAAGAAATGCGTGCCAGCTAAAAAGTCAGGTTGTGAACATAACACAGATAATTGGAAATTATTATATTTTCCAGATTGCAGGTCTTTTTTATTATTTTTAACCAGCTTTATTGAGGTATAAATGACACGCAATAGATTGCATATATTTAAGTGTACAGTTTGATGTTTTGACACATGCATATACTTGTGAAACCATCGTCATAGTCAAGAGAATGAACATATCCATTATCCCTTATGATGTTTCCTTGAGTATTTTTTAATCCTTTCCTTGTCAGGTGACCACTCTTCTGCTTTCTGTCACTACACCTTAGTTTGCAATTCTTAGAATTTTATATAAATGGAATTTTATGTCTGGTTTCTTATGCTCAGCATAATTATGTTGAGATTCATCATGTTGTATGTATCAAAAAGTTCATTTCTTTTTATTGTTTGGTAATATTCCATTGTATGGGTGTACTACCGTTTGTTTATCCATCCACCTGTTGATGGGAACATTTGGGATGTTCTGGAGTTTGTCTATCACAAACAAAACTGCTGTGAATGTTTGTGTACAAGAGGTATTTACCAAAATACCTCTTGGGGGAATGGCTGGGTCATACAGTCAATGTATATTTAACTTTTTCAGAAATTACCAAACTGTTTTCCAAAGTGGTAATACCATTTATATTCCCACTAGTAGTATGTAAGAGTTCTTGTTACTCCACATCTTTGCCAACATTTGGTATGGCCAATTTTTTAAAATTTTAGCCATTTTAGTGGGTGTGTCATGGTATCTCATTGTAGTTTGTTGTTGTTGTTTTTAAGATATTTGAGAGGGAGAGAGCGCAAGCACTTGTGTGTATGAGCGATGGGGGGAGGGGCAGAGGGAGAAGCAAACTCCCTGCTGAGCATGGAGCTAGACGCCAGGACCCTGAGATCATGACCTGAGCTGAAGGCAGACACTTAACTGACTGAGCCATACAGGCATCCTCATTGTAGTTTTTATTCTTTATTTTTTTAAAGATTTCATTTATTTATTTGACAGAGACAGAGATAGCGACAGAGAGCACAAGTGGGGAGGAGAGGGAGAAGCAGGCTCCCCCTGAGCAGGGAGCCCGACATGGGGCTCGATCCCAGGACCCTGGGATCATGACCTGAGCTGAAGGCAGATGCTTAACTGACTGAGTCACCCAGGCGCCCCCTCATTGTAGTTTTAATTCATGTTTTCCTTGGTGACTAATGATGTTGATCATTTTTTATGTGCTTATTTGCCATCTGTATATTTTCTTTGGTGACATGTCTATTTGATCAGATATTTCCCCCCCATTTTTATTTAGTTGTTTTTTTATTGAGATTCAAGAATTTTTTATTCCAGGGGTACCCAGGTGGCTCAGTTAAGTGTCTGCCTTCAGCTCAGGTCATGATCTCAGGGTCCTGGGATCTGAGCCCTTGGGTCAGGCTCTCTGCTCAGCAGGGAGCCTGCTTCTCCCTCTCCCTCTGTGCTCGCACTCTCTCTTGCTCTCTCTCAAATAAATAAAATCTTACAAGAAGACAATTCTTTATTCTGGAAACAAGTCCTTTATCAGAATTGCAAATATTTTCTCTTGGCCTGTGGCTTGTCTTTCATCTGTTTTTTTTAAGAGATTTTATTTATTTGAGAGAGAGAGAGAGAGCGCTTGCGCACAAACGGGGATGGGGTGGGGGGGGGAGAGGGAGAAGCAGACTCTTTCCTGAGCAGGGAACAGGACTCAGGGCTCCATCCCAGGACGCTGAAGTTACGACCTGAGGACCTGAGTCAGAGGCAGACAGACGGGTAACTGACTGAGCCACCCAGGTGCCCCTCCCTTTTTGAAATATTTATTTATTTATTTGAGAGTGTACACACACACACATATGCATGAGTGGGGGGAGGGGCAGAGGGAGAGGAAGAGAATCCTGAAGCAGATTCCCCAGATTCCCCTCTGAGTGCAGAGCCTGACACAGGGCTGGATCCCAGGATCCTGAGATCATGACCTGAGTTGAAACCATGAGTTGGATGCTTAACTGACTGAGCCCCATTATCTTTTCGTCTTTTTTAACAGTCTCTGTTGAAAGAAGAGAGGTTTTTAATTTTGATGAAGTCCAGTTTATTGATTTTTATTTTTATTAATTCATTAATTTTAAAAGATTTTATTTTTAAGTAATCTCTACACCCAACATGGGGCTTGAACTTACAATCCAGAGATCAAGGGTCGCATGCTATGTTGGCTGAGCCAGCCAGACGCCCCTCAATTTTTTTTTTTTTTTAATGAATCATGCTAAGGAATCTGCTTAACCCAAGGTCTCAAATGTTTTCTCAAAGGTTTTAGGTTTATGATCCACTTTGAGTTAATTTCTGTATATGGTGAGGTGTAGAGAGATATATATATATAAATGTATGTGCACATGTACACGTATATATTTTTGCATATAGATAACCAGTTTTAGCACGTTTGCTGAAAAGACTCTCTCTTTTGAATTTGTACCTTTGTAGAAAATCTATTGTCCATTTATATGTGGGTCTGTTTCTGGAATCCATTCTGTTTTATTGATCTGTTTATCTGTCCATATGCCAATACCACATGGTCTTGATTATTGTAGTTTTATTATAAGACTTGAGATCAGTGTTAGTCTTCCAGCTTTGTTTTTCTTTTTCAAATTATTTTTAACCTCAGTATTAATTCAATCAAATAGTTATTGAACCAGGCAGGATAGAGCAGTGAGATTGGCAAAGATGCCATTCTTTTGGTTGAGAGAGAGGGGAAAGAAAAATCTATGAATGAAGATTGCAATTTCAGGTAGTAATAACTGCTGGGAGAAAAAAAAAAATGGGGATAATGTTCGTTTGATGAGTTTAGGAATGATTTCTCTGAGGAGGTGAGCATAGGACTTGACTCCTGAGTGACCAATATTATTCTCAGTTTCGTTTTGCTTAATTTTCAACATAATTCTTTTTGGTGTGTTTAGGATTTAGATTTTGTATGCATTCAGTAATTAAAATGTCAGTATATTCAGTATACTGATATTTCTCAACGTCATAAGTAGGGAAATGAAGGCAGTGAACAATGAAATGACCCTCCCCTCCCACCCTCCCACAGGTGATTTAGCGGTGGTAGTACTGAATTTAGATTTTGAGGTTGCTTGTGTGCACCACTCAGCCTTGTTCAGCTGACAAAACTGCCTGTATCCTCCAAGCCCTCTTTTGGCATATGGCAGGTCCTTTACATTTGCCTTTTTTTTTTTTTTAAAGATTATTTATTTATTTGACAGAGAGAGAGAGTACAAGCAGGGGAAGCAGCAGAGGGAGAGAGAGAAGCAGGCTTCCCACTGAGCAGGGAGCTCGACATGGGGCTCGATCCCAGGACCCTGGGATCATGATCTGAGCCGAAGGCAGACGCTTAACTGAGCCACCCAGGCGCTCCTACATTTGTTTTTGTTCTTCTGAAAGATGATGTATGGTGACTTGAGCTGAGAGGAGCAGAAGATTTAGCTTGTTCGCAGACTCCAAGCTTTTGGTTTATCTTGCAGGTCAAGTACATTTTGTTCCAGGCCCTTCCTGGTGGCCATGTTGGTTTATCTCCTGTGGGAGTAAATAAACTTGCCTTGCTGAAAAATAACAGGCCTGTGCCTTTCCAGTTGGGACTGGGATGTCTTTATTAACGTTGTGTCCCAATGTAAGCTCAGAGTTTTGGCCAGAACTGCTCAAATGCAGGGGGCACTGCTAAGATGACTTACCCTTCTTATACATGGTCAGTGCAGAGACCGTTGGAGAGCACACAAGATCGTGAAGAAGCAGAGCCAACTCACGTTTGTGATTGTTACTGGTGGGCCTTGGTGTACTTTGTTAGGCAGCTATAGAACAATAGGATACTGTCCTTATTCATCTTTCCCTTTGGGAAACAGACAGCACTTGCCATCCGATGCTGATGTTTCTAAGGCAAGGCAGATACTGCCTTACCTTGAAGGCAAGGCAGATACTCACGCTCTGTGGGAGTTGTGGACTGCAGTCAAGGCTTTAAGACCCTGAACTGAATTCAAACTCCCTAAACTGGAGCTCAGTTCACTACTGAGTTTTGGAGGGTTGTGTGCATTTTGCAAACTTATATGTGCTGTGGTCCTTGACAACGTTGAAATGTGGAAGATACTAGTCATGGTTGCAAGGAGCAATGAATTCAGAGGGGGAGACAGACTTGTGTGCCAGCATCAAATGAGTTTGATAAAGCTAGTACCAAACTGAAATAGAAATTTATCAGGATAGGATATTCTGTTTAGAATACATATGTACATGTGTACTGATATATGCATATATACACTGTGTATGTCTGTCTATACACACATACATACATACAGACATACTGTATGTTTCTTGTAAAGATAATGGATTCTAGATCCAAGTCTTTATCCTCCCATGGAACCATTCTAATGAAACACTGATCCACTCACTCAAGAACTATTGTGGGATTACTGTGTTCCAGGCACTGTGCAGCCCTGGGTGTTCAGGTGTTGGGAAACAGCAAGTGTGGAAGTGCTGAGGTGGGGAAGCTCTTGGAGCACTTCAGGAGCCAAAGGGAGCACACTGGGGACACTGAGGAGGTGGGTGGGGACTGGACCACACAGGACCTTGTGAGGTCTTCGAGGGTCATGTGGACCACGGAGAGGAGTTTGGATTGTATTTGAAGAGCAGTGTAAAGCCATAGAAGGAAGGATGTGATCAGGGGAGTGGCATGAGCTGGTCAGTTTAAAAATATCCCTCTGGTTGCTGTGAAGGAAGGATTGTAGGAGACACGAGTGGACTTGGGGAGAGCAGACAAGTGAGAGAGAGGCTTTGAACTAAGGTAGAAGCCATTTGTGGAAAGAGTTTCGGAGGCAGTTTACTTTTATTGCCTTGTCATCAGAGTCATGATGCTGACCACTGAAACCCCACGGGAAGATACAAAGACAAAGCTATCCGCTACCATTAAAAAGCTGCCTTAACAACTTTTTTCTAGCTTCTGTTACTTAGACTGCTTGTCCCTATTGACTGCCCTTTCTTCATGACTTATCCTTTTCCTATAGGATATTAAAATTTAATTAGAAAAGAAGAATATTCTTATAATCTGCAGAAAGTACCAAACTATAAACTTTCTCCCCAAGGACAAAGATAATGATTTTTTTTGGAGCAGCTGGTAAGAAAGATATACCCAGTGTCACTTTATATTTAGTCAAGAAACCGAAATTAGACTTTGGATCCCTACTTTAAATTCTCTTCTTAGCATGGCAGCCTTGAATAAGAATAAGTTCCTGAAATTATTGGCCTGCTTGACTGTTTCCCCACACCACTGGGGGAAGAGGGTGCGTAGATAAAACAAAATATTCAGAATCATTGTATTTTCTTTTTGGTTTATCAGCATTTTTTTTTTTTTTTTTAAGACTCACTTGACATAAATAAGTTCCTAGCCTCAGAGAGCTAAGCCTTTGCAGAATCTGCATTCACTGACCGGGAGGGGTGGAGGTAGGGAGGTGTGGGTGGTTATTTAGATTTCTGGTGTGATTTCCCAGCAATTGTTTGGGTTTGTAAATTCCCCTGCAGGCAGGGATTCTGTCTTTTGTGTCTTCAAGCTCACTCAGGCTCATGTGTTTTAGGCATTTTGTTTTATACGTTGATTTGTGGCTCTTTCACAAGTGGCGGCGGCGGTGGTGGTGGGTGTGTGTGTGTGTGCATGTGTACACACACACACCTTCAACTCCTTTGAAGAGATGGGTGGCACATGCCACCCACCGAGACCCTTACTAAATAATGCCAGAAGATGGCCAGTTAGAAGGGGTTGTCAGGGGCCGGCAGGTTTGCCTATATTAAAATGAGCAAAAGGGGGACACTTTTCCATCCCTCTCCCTTCCTCATGTGGCTTTTTCTCCACTTCCCTCCTCCTGATGTCTTCTCCTACCTGTTTTTTTATCCTTCCCCTCCCCCCCAAATTCATTCAGTCAACAGCCATTCATCAAATGCCTGTTATGTACATGGGGGGACTGGAAATGTATCTGTTTCTTCTCATCTAATACCTTCTGGACCCACCGTATTAATCACTTTGTTGATAAACTCAAATGGAGTTCTGCTAATTTGCCTTTCCCCATCTTTTAAGATAACACAAATACATTTATGTTACTTTTTTGTTGTTGTTGTTAGACTAACCTCTGCTGTTTACATTCACACCAGGTGGGAGATGGGGTCAGCCTTCAAGATGTGTGGTCTCAGTACCTAATATTACAATTGTTCATAATCCTTGAGGCCAGCCCCATAATATTAATTGTATTAATTCTACTGTTTGTCTTTACCCTCACTAAGATCTAAGGGATGGAGTTCACTCCAACTTATTAGTGATAAGCATGCTGCACATCACAGAATTGTCAGTGATTGAACGCAAATATTAAATGTAAGTGGGAAAAAGTTTTTGTTGATTACCAGTGCTTTTTGAAAAAATAGCTAAGGAAGAAGAGTTTAAAATAAATCAAAGCTCAAGTAGATAGGTTATGGACTAGAACTTTTAATTTCTAATTATATGCTATTTGAAATAATGTAGGGATAGCCCCTGAACGCTGAAGTTAAGTTTATTAAAAGGCAGTGTGACATAAATGATACATATGTCAGAATGGCCTATGTGATACTGACATAATTATGCATGAGAAGAATCTTTCCTGCTCTTTTCCACTAGTAATAATAATGATAACAAAGGTGATAGCCAAAGTTTATTAAGCCCTTGCTCTGTCAGGTATTTGTGCTAAATGCTGGTTACTGTTTTCCTTGTAAACATCACCCTCCTCTGTTCATTCTTAATAACATGATAGGTATAATTGTAAGTTGTAAAGGAGATAATAGAGTTTATTTAATAAAGGGGTAAAGAGACAGCCATTGGCCTTATCTCCTGTTCCCAGTCTACCTGACTGGTAGGGTAGGGTTTACATATACCTTCAGCAGTGGAAGTCAATTTATAATGTCTTTTGCACCCTCAGCATTGGCAGGATACTCTATGTAAGCGTCATTTCTTTGAAACATGCAAAGGTGAGAACATGTGGTTACAATGTGTGGGTTTAGATCCTGCTTTAGAAACTTTTAGAAGTAAATAGCAGAATGTAATGGTTACATTGGCACATGGCATTCAGTAAATGTTGCAGTAATTTTAACCAGCCATAAAATATGATAGCCAATACTACGCTATTTTGTCCTTACTATCAGAACTGGTTCACAATTGCTGAAGAGAGACGTTTGTAATAAACATGGAGAGATCTCTTTATCTCATAATTTGTAAGTTCTTATTTAACTATATAATATTATTGGTAGTAAAACGATAAATCTGTCTTCTTTCTGTCCCCATACTCTCTCTCCATGTAAGTTTTCATCTCTGTCTTCTCCCTGTCATCCCTTTTTGGTATCTAGTACAGCCAGCTTCAGGGCTAAGGATGGGTAACTTACTGATGATGGGAATCAGAGCTGGTGAGTTGAACAAATGGATTTTTCAGAAAATTTTGAAATGATTTTTATCTTTTACTTGGGATTTGTTTCAAACTTTGAGAAAAGTTACAAGAATAAGAATAGTGCAAAGAATACACATATGAATGGAATACCATTTACCCAGACTCACTACTGTTAACTTTCCATCCCATTTGCTTTATATTCTGTGTGTGTGTGTGTGTATGTACACATATATAATATTTTATAATTTTTTTCTCCAAACATTTGAGGGTAAATTACATAGATCATAGCCCTTTGCTCCTAAATGCTTCAGTGTTTCTTTTATTTTTTTATAAAGATTTTTTTAAAAGATTTTATTTTTTATTTATTTGAGAGAGAGAGTGAGAGAGAGAGCACAAGAGGGGGTAGGGTCAGAGGGAGGAGCAGGGAGCCCGATGCGGGACTCAATCCTGGGACTCTGGGATCATGACCTGAGCCGAAGGCTGTCGCTTAACCAACTGAGCCACCCAGGCGCCCTCTTTTCTAAGAATAAAACTATCTTTTTTTTTTTTTTTTAGTGTTTTTATTTATTTATTTAACAGAGAGAGAGCGAGCGAGTGAGCAGCACACAAGTAGGGAGAGGGAGAAGCCACAGGGCTGGATCCCAACCTTGGGATCATGACCTGAGCTGAAGGCAGACGCTTAACCGACTGAGCCAACCCAGGCGCCCCTGTCTTTAAAAAATTTTAACTGGTAATTTTACCATCTGTAATAATCCTTTTGTCTAACCTGTTGTATTCCAGCTGTGCCAGTTGACCCAGTCATGTCTTTTATAGCTTTTTTTCCTCTTCTAGTATAGGATCCAGTTGTATTTAGTTGTTAGGTCTCTTTAATCTGGAATACTTCTACAACCTTTGTCTTTTATGCTAGTGATTTTTGGAAAAAATACATTTCCCCCTTCCCCTTTTAAAATGGAGTATTTCTCATTTTGAATTTGTCTAATGTTTCATCATTATTAGATTTCAGCCAGAGTACTATGTAGGTGATATTGTAACCTTCTTTGGGTATCATATCTGGAGGTACATGATGTCCACTGATGACGTTAATTATCATCAGTGACTACCTGGTGAAGGGTTTGTCCACTTTCACCTTTGTATAATATTCCCCCCCCTTTTTTTGTAAAGATTTCATTTATTTATTTGTCAGAGAGAGAGAGGGAGCGCATGCACAAGCAGGGGGAGCAGCAGGCAGAGGGAGAAGCAGCCTCCCCCCTGAGCAAGGAGCCCGATGCAGGACTCAATGCCAGGACCTTGGGATCACGACCTGAGCTGAAGGCCGACCAGTTGAGCCACCCAGGTGTCCCATATTTTCTCCCTTGTAACTAATCAGTGATTTTTTTTTTTTTAAGATTTTATTCATTTATTTGACAGAGACAGCGAGAGAGGGAACACAAGCAGGGGGAGGGGGTGGGAGAGGGAGAAGCAGGCTTTCCGCGGAGCAGGGAGCCGGATGTGGGGCTCGATTCCAGGACCCTGGGATCACAACCTGAGCCGCAGGCAGACGCAGGCAGACGCAGGCAGATGCTTAACGACTGAGCCACCCAGGCGCCCCGTAACTAATTAGTGATTGATGAAGACACAGTGTAAGACCACGCAGGTACCCTGCTCCTCCCACTCCACTTCTCCCCAGGTTTAGCACCCACTGATGATTCTTGCCATGTTCAGTCTTTACTGTGATGCTTGCTAATTGCATAGCACGCACATTTAAAGTTATACTTCAGCTTTATATAGCAGTAGCTTTTTATTTTTTATTTATTTTTTATTTTTATTTTTTAGAATTTATTTATTAGAGAGAGAGAGAGAGAGAATGAGAGATAGAGAGCACGAGAGGGAAGAGGGTCAGAGGGAGAAGCAGACTCCCCACCGAGCAGGGAGCCCGATGCGGGACTCGATCCTGGGACTCCAGGATCATGACCTGAGCCGAAGGCAGTTGCTTAACCAACTGAGCCACCCAGGCGCCCTAGCAGTAGCTTTTTAAAAACAGATTGGAAATATTTTTTTTTACACATTTTGAAATATTTCCAAATTAAATTGCAAGATGCAGGGGCGCCTGGGTGGCTCAGTTGGTTAAGCGGCTGCCTTCGGCTCGGGTCACGATCCCAGGGTCCTGGGATCGAGCCCTGCATCGGGCTCCCTGCTCCGTGGAGAGCTTGCTTCTCCCTCTCCCTCTGCCTGCCGCTCTGCCTACTTGTGCTATCTCTGTTAAATAAATAAATAAAAATCTTTAAAAACCTGCTTTAAAAAAAAAATTGCAAGATGCAAAAACATAAACCTGTGCCTTATCTTGACCTTTTTCAATCCAAATAATTAGGAAGGGAAAGAAAAATTTAGTATTTTACATTTTTTCATGCTGTGATATCTGGGCTTACTTAATGTTTAGAAAAATGCAACTCATGTTAGTAAATGAAAATACATATATTTCTTTTTCTTTTTTAAAGATTTTATTTATTTGACAGAGAGGGACACAGCAAGAGAGGGAACACAAGCAAGCATATATTTCTTTCAAATATGTATGCTTTCTGGCTTTACTGAGGGGAAAAACAAATCCAGAATATAGGTGTGATTTTTAAAAAAAATGCACCTAGGGGCGCGTGGGTGGCTCAGTCAGTTAAGCGGCTGCCTTCGACTCAGGTCATGATCCCGGAGTCCTGGGATCGAGCCCCACATCTGGCTCCCTGCTTGGCGTGGAGTCTGCTTCTCCCTCTCCCTCTGCCTGCCACTGTGCTTACTTGTGCTCTCTATCTCTCTGGCAAATAAATAAATAAAATCTTTAAAAAAATAAAAATAAAAAAATGCACCTAACAGAAAGAAAATTATATTTTATTCTGACTCATAAATTAAAGCCTAAAACTAAACAGTTTATATTCTATCTACCACAACCCTGGTAGAATGGTTGCCAAACTTTGTAGAGATGTTTATGACTTTGGTTCTTTTCCTCCAATGTCCCGATTAAATATAAAATTTCATTGCTTTAAATGGGGTCTGCTTATGGGGCTACACAATGTGGTCTACTTTATTTAGCTTGTCCTGTAGAAAGAACCCTGAGTAACTGTTTTACTTGTTTGTTTGTTTTTAGAGAGAGTGCAAGGTGGGGGAGGGGCAGAGAGAGAGGGAGAGAGAATCTTAAGCAGGTTCCACGCCCAGTGCAGAGCCCAGTGTGGGGCTTGATGTCACGACCCTAAGATCATGACCTGAGATGAAATCAGGAGTGAAATGCTTAACCGACCGAGCCACCCAGGCATCCCGTTTGTTTTTTAATATGTATTTGTTACCATGGTTATGAACACCTACACATTTACAGGTGAGGGGCACAGAACAAATTTGGGTGAAGTGCAAGAGTGGTAACAGACGAAGAGAAGTAGACCAAGAGTTCTTTCCCTAGTGGTATTAACTTAGTTAAAATATCAAATTTTAGTGTTTTCAAATCCATGAGGAGGCTTTGGGACAGGTTTTTGCCTTATGCACAAGGTGTCCTGGACCTGTGCATAAGGACTTTTTTTTTTTTTTAAGATTTTATTTATTTGAGATAGTGCACCTGCGTGCACAGGCAGGAGTTGGGGGAAGGGGCCGAGGGAGAGGGAGGAGCAGAGGGAGAGGGAGGAGCAGACTCCATGCTGAGCAGGGAGCCCAATATGGACTCAATCCCAAGACTCTGAGATCATGACCTGAGTTGAATGAAGGCAGACTATTCAACCGACTGAGCCACCCAGGTGTCCCCGCTTTGGAAATTCTTATTAAAATTGTAATAGCATACAGATAAGGGAATATAACCACCTTAGCTCTACAAATCAGATAAAAATTGACTGTGTACTAGAAATAATAATCTTTTTTTTTTCTTGAAAGAGCTGGTGGGGCAGGTCTGAGGAGAGCCTTTGCCAGCTGACACTTAGGTCTCTTCTGACAGCCTCTCGTGACACCACCTATGACCTATGTCAATGGGGAACTGTGGATGTGGAGGAGCAGTGACAGGCATCCCCACCCACCCCCAATGGCTCCTTTTGTCCTTCCCTTCTAGCCACAAATATTTAAGGAATCCTGTGTTAGCCCCTTTGTGTGGAGCTGGAGGTACACATTTGTATGGTAGCAGACAGGTTCTCTCCCTTGGGGGCTGCCAGTCCTGCGTGTGTCAGAGGAATGTGTGATTCAATTTCATGTTGATATCACCCAGGGGACGCTCAGGGTGCTGTGAAAAGGGGGGGTGGGGGTGTCTGCAGAACAGCATGTGCAAAGGCCACATGGGGCATATTTGAAGAAAACAGAGAAGTCACCCAAATAAGAGTCAGGGTGGGAGGCACTTGGGTGGCTCAGTCAGTTAAGCATCTGACTCTTGATTTTGGTTCAGATCATGATTTCGGGGTTGTGGCTATGTGCTCAGTAGGGAGTCTGCTGAAGATTCTCTCTCCCTCTCCCTCCGCCCCCCCTGCATGCTCTCTCTCTTTCATAAATCAATCTTAAAAATAAAAAAGAGAGAATCAGGTTGGGGCCACACCTTGCAGGGTCCTGTGAAAATCTGTCTTTATTGTAAGTTATTTTATTCTGACTAAAAACTAAATTCCTGGTTCCCAAGGTGAAACTCTAAGGGCTGGTTCTGTGCTAAGTATTTTATGTATTTTATATTTAATTTATTTCTGTCTCAACAGTGCTGTGAGTTAAGTTTTTCTAAGCATAGTGAGAAACCCAGAACTCATAAAGGAAAGATCTGATAAATTTAACCATGCCAAGATGAATTTCTGTGGAAAAAGAATACCGCAAACAGTGAAAAGTGCAAAAAGCTAAGATGAATATTTGCCACACATATAATAAAGGGTCATTTTCTGCGTATATCAAGAGCTGCTATAAATTAGTAAGAAGAAGAAAAAATGCAGGAGAAAGCGAACAGTGGCAAACTGACAACTCACAGAAAAGGAAGAAAAAGGGGCTTTGAAAACATAAAAAAGTACTTAGTGTCACACAGAAATGCAAACTAGAATGGTCCTTTTTTCCGTGAATCAGATTGACAAAGATGAAAAAATTTGGTAATATATGCAGTATTGGCAAAAGTGAGAGAAAACAGGGGCTTTCACATTCAATTTATGGGAGTTGAAACTGGTACCTTCTTTTGAGTGCAGCTGGGGAGATTTGTCAAAGTGAAAGGCAAACTCTTGCCAAAGCAATTTTCTGAAAATCTAATTTATGGATGTACTTGAAAAAGTGTATAATGATGATTGTAAACAATGTCTTGTGCTGTATTGTTTGTTTTTTTTTTTTTTGGATTTACAAATACAGTTTATTTTGCAGAAATTCAACATTATAAACAGCAGGCACCTTCCACCCCGCCCCACCCCCACCCCACCCGCCTGCCCCCACACCCCTCCCCGTCCCGCTGGGTGCACACCGTGCTATGCTGAGAATGAGCAGCGATGCAGCCCTGCTGCTTTGGAGGGAGATTCAGGAGTGATGGAACCTGCCTGCATCATGTCCTGTCCCTCGCCCCGGCCCCGGCCCGCTGCACAGGCCACATTGGACCAGTTACATGGATCCAGCCCAGTTCTCCAATTCTTTCATGTCACCCTCTTCCTCTTCCTTCTTCTTAGTGGGTTTTGGTGGTCAGTTATAGAGGGAACATTTGGTAGAGGGACTGTTTTGGGTCCCCTGATTTCCAGCAAATTCTCGTCTGGTTCCTCCTGTTCTAGTTCTTCTCATTCTAACATGAGCTCATCCTCATCAAACTCTTCTCCAAATCCTACAGGTTGTGAAATAGCTGTTGAAATCTCCTCTGCCTGTTCTTGCTGGTCAGCAAATGTCCTGCATTAACTCATCAACTTTATCGATGTCCATGTTGTTGTGGGCAGCCTTCATGGCCTTAGCAGCAGAGCCCGCGTTCTTTTTTTTTTTTTTTTTTTAAGATTTTTATTTATTTATTTAACAGAGAGAGAGAGCATAAGTAGGCAGAGCGGCAGACAGAGGGAGAGGGAGAAGCAGGCTCTCCGCCGAGCAGGGAGCCCGATGCGGGGCTCGAGCCCAGGACCCTGGGATCATGACCTGAGCCAAAGGCGGATGCTTAACCGCCTGAGCCACCCAGGCGCCCCAGAGCCCGCATTCTTGAGGGCTCAGTGTTGGTATTGGCGTTCTCCAGGGCCTCCTGCTGAAACTCGATGGTGGATAGTGTGCCATCGATCTACGCCAGCTGCTTTTTTTTTTCTTTAAAGATTTATTTATTTATTTGAGAGCGAGAATGAGAGAGAGAGAGAGAGAGAGAGAGAGAGAGAGAGTACATGAGAGGGGGGAGGATTAGAGGGAGAAGCAGGCTCCTCGCTGAGCAGGGAGCCTGATGCGGGACTCGATCCAGGGACTCCAGGATCATGACCTGAGCCGAAGGCAGTTGCTTAACCAACTGAGCCACCCAGGCGCCCCACACCAGCTGCTTTTCATACTTCTTCTGCGCTTCAGGGCCTGGAGGGCTGCAGGCTTGTTTCTGTGCCGGGCTTCTTGGTGTGGCGGTCAGCTCCTGCCTGATCTTCATCTCCAGGAATTCCTGCTGCTTGCTGAGCATCTCTTCCGTGTCCGGCAGCCGCTGGAGGGCATCCTGAGGGGTCAGGCTGCCCTTGCTGGCCTGACCCCTCCTGCTCCAAACAGCTTGCTGAACACTGACATGGTTTCGGCTCGCCAGACCGGCCTGCGCCGTCTGCTCCCCTTGTCTTTTTTTTTTTTTAAGATTTATTTATTTTAGAGAGAGAGCATGCACTGGGGGAGAGGGAGAGGGAGAGAGAGAATCTCAAGCAGACTCCCCACTGAGTGCAGAGCCCAATGTGGGGCTCAGTCTTACAACCCTGAGATCATGACCTGAGCTGAAACCAAGAGTTGGATGCTTAACCGACTGAGCCGACTGCACTCCTCTGCTACATTATTTGTAATAACAAAACCTAGGCATAATATGAATGTCCTGTAATGGGGATTAAGTTCCTGGGGGTATATTCATACGATGGAATATAGTGTAGCCATTAAGAAGAATGTACTGCTATAGAACGATCTTTAAGTTGTAGTAAGTGAAAAAACTTGGGGTGTAGATCAGGAGGATTCCGTGTGTGTGTGTGTGTGTGTGTGTGTGTGTGTGTGTGTGTGTGTGTGTCGAGGCAATCGTGTTTGCACACATGCATTTGTTACTATGTCCGTTTTCTAGGTGAGTTAACAGCGAAGTGAAGTCACTGCCCATGAGCATACAGAGCTGGGATGTGAATGAGGGCAGTCTAGCTGCAGCCCATGTGATTTTTCTCAAGGCCAATCAGAATGATGTTTAGATTCCCCCTAAAACACTAGTGAGATGGTATAGGAAAAATTAAAAATAAAATTAAATAAAAAATTTATAAAAAAATTAAAAATAAAAGGATAAAAATAAAAATTAAAAATTTCAGTTACTGTAAAGAGCAGGAATGTTGATAGACAATGCATTCTTGCCTTTTCTGATTATTTCTTGTCAGAACAACCTTACGTTTATTATTATGATTGTCAATAATAATATCTAACATTTAGTGCTTAGTGCGCACCAACACTTGGACAACTACCTTAACATTTCAAATTAACACATACCAAATCTAACCCTTGATTTTCCTCTCCTCACCCTTTCCATATTTCCAACCTTCTAGTTGATTAGACTCCAAACCTAGGAGTGTTCTTACTCTGTTCTTTCCCATTCCATGTATAATCCTTTATGAAATCCTGTTGCCTACCCTCAAGATATTCCTAGTTGGACTATTTATCACTCCTCTCACCACTGCCACCTTGGTCCTTGGTACCATCATTTCTTGTCTGGATTATTTATCACGGTGGCTTTCTTAGCTGACTTGTGTGTTATCCCTGTGCAGTAGTTTGAAAGGTGATTTAAAAATATAAGTCAGGGGCGCCTGGGTGGCTCAGGTGATTAAGCGACTGCCTTCGGCTCAGGTCATGATCCTGGAGTCCCGGGATCGAGTCCTGCATCGGGCTCCCTGCTCAGCAGGGAGTCTGCTTCTCCCTCTGACCCTCCCCCATCTCATTGGCTCTCTCTCTGTCATTCTCTCTCTCAATAAATAAATAAAAATCTTTAAAAAAAATATAAGTCAGATCATGTCGCTCCTCTGCCTAAACCTTCCAGTCCTTTCCCATTTTGCAAAAAATAAAGGTTGAAGTTTTTACAGTGTCTCTGAGGCCCTACATCTGGCTTTTCATTACCTGACTGGCCTCCCCCACCTGTCTGTCCCTGGCCCTGCCCCAGCCACACTGGCCTCTTGCCTAATGTCACATATGGCCCACCCCTTGCCTGGTATGCTCCTCTCCCGTATATGGGCATGTTACTGCCTTGCCTCTTCCAGGTCTTGTCAGATGCTACCTTATCACTGAAGCCCTCCCCATATATCCTGTATAAGTAGCACCCCTCTCGCTGCTTTATTCCTCTTTTTTTTAATGTTTTTTTTCTAAGATTTTATTTATTTATTTGAGAGATAGTATGAGAGAGAGTGCATGAGCAGGGGAGAGGGGCAGAGGGAGAGGGAGGAGAAGCAAGACTCCCCACCGAGCAGGGAACCTGATGTGGGGCTGGATCCCAGGACCCTGAGATCATGACCTGAGCTGAAACCAAGAGTCAGGAGTCGGATTCTCAACCGACTGAGCCACCAAGGTGCCCCACACTGCTTTATTCCTTTTGTAGCAGTTATCACCATCTGACATTTTATATATTTACTTTTATTTCCTTATTTATTTATTTATATATTTTTAAAAGATTTTATTTATTTATTTGAGAGAGAATGAGCATGCAAGCAAGAGAGACAGAGAGAGAGTACGAGAGCAGGCACACAAGCAGGGGCAGAGGGAGAGGGAGAAGCAGGCTCCCTGCTGAGCAAGGAGCCTGACATGGGACTCGATCCCAGGACCCTGAGATCATGACCCAAGCCGAAGGCAGACGCTTAACTGACTGAGCCACCCACATGCCCCTCCTTGTTGTTGTTGTTGTTTTTAATCTCCTCCATTGCAAAGAAACCCTCAGGGATGTTATTCTGTTAGCTGGCTGTCATCCTCAGTGCTGTGTTTGTGGAATCAGTGAATTTAGTAAGCCCTCATTTTTATTATTCCATTTCATTCTTTTTTATTTTCATTTTTTATGTATTTTATTTTTTGCCTACCCCCTATTTTTTTTAAACAGCTTTAATGAGATATAATTCACATACCATACATATTTAAAGGACACAGCTCAGTGGTTTTTAGTATATTTACATAGTACACTATAATCTTAGGACATTTTCATCACCTCAAAAAGAAACCCTGTACCTATTAAAGATTTTATTTATTTATTTGAGAGAGAGAGAGAATGAGAGATAGAGAGCACGAGAGGGAAGAGGGTCAGAGGGGGAAGCAGACTCCCCGCTGAGCAGGGAGCCTGATGCGGGACTCGATCCCGGGACTCCAGGATCATGACCTGAGCCGAAGGCAGTCGCTTAACCAACTGAGCCACCCAGGCGCCCCAACCCTGTACCTATTAGCTCTCCCCCTTCCCAAAGCAAGCACTAATCTACTTTCTATCTCTATGGATTTGCTTATTCTGGACATACCACATTAATGGAATCATACAACATGTGGCCTCTTGTGTTTGGTTTCTTTCCTTTAGCATAATATTTTTGAGGTTCCTCCGAATTGTAGCATTTTAAAAGTTAATTGATTAATTAATTTGAGAGAGAGGGAGAGAGAACATGAGTGGGGGGAGGGGCAGAAGGGGAGGGAGAGGGAGTGAGAGAATTTCTCAAGCAGACACTGTGCTGAGCGTGGAGCCCGACATGGGGCTCGATCCCACAACCCCAAGATCATGACCCAATCCAAAACCAAGAGTCCATCGCTCAACCGACTGAGCCATCCAGGAACCCCCAGTACTTTGTTACTTTTAAGGGCTGACTGACACTATACTGTATGGAATATCACTTTATTCTTAAAAGGAACATAAGAATTACCATGGCAAAAAAAACCCGGTCAGTCATTGCCTTTTTGAGGATGATGAATCTGAGGTGGGAAGAACTTTCCCAGGTCACTGGTGGTACCAGTAAGTGGTAGAGCTCAGATGTGCACCTGGGTCTCTGTGGTCGGAGCCCTGGCCACAAGGCTGCAGAGCTTTCCATGTCCTTAATGCATGACTGATGACAGCTTTTCATCCTTGTGTTCTCTCTTCTTCACTGTTGTGGTACACTTTAATTGGGCCAGTAGTTGTTGAGAAGTATCTTGGAAGTTCATTTGATTATCAGGACCAGGACTCTACATTTAATAATTGATGTATGTTCCCTGGAGTACTGAATTAGCCTATAAAGGTTCCGGATAATTTGACTTCAGAAATTACTCTTTTTACCACAGATCTTGGTGACTTTTGGAATCCATGAAGGAAATCTTGTTGGGAACTAGAGAGGAATCCTCTGAAGTGGATGGCAATCATGGTGGACTTCGTTATTTGTGTGTTTTTTAAAACTTTTAATTTTGAAATAATTTCAAAATTACACAGATGTTGTAAGAATAATACAGACAACTTCTGTTTACTTTTAATCCAGATTTAGCAGCTAACATTGTACGACATTTGCCTTCCCTCATATTTATACACACCGTATGTATAACTTCATCCTGAACCATTTGAGTGAGTTTCAGACATGATATCTTGTTACTCTAAAATACTCATTGTGTGTTTCCTAAAAACAGAGACACAGACATAATTACAGTACACATGTCAAAATCAGGAAATTTAGATTATAATGGTATTATCATCAAACTCCTACCTCCCCCCTGGTCAATGATACCGTGCAGAAAGAACCATGCAGTGTATAACTCCTGTTTCTGGCCTGTAACCTGGAAAGTACTTTGGATGTCCCCTCCCCCTTCACAGTTTTGACATTTTTGAAGAGTATGTGCTAACAGTTAATTTGTAGAATGTCATGCACTTGGGGTTTGTCTGATGTTCCTCATAATTAGATTAGGTAATGCATTCTTGGCAGGAATGTCACAGAAGTGGCACGTGTTCTCAGTGCATGATGTCAGGAGGCACATGATGCCATAACTGGTGATGTTAACTTTTATCAGTTGGTTAAGATATTATCTGTCAAGTTCTCCACTGTGAGGTTCATGAGTATTTTTTGTTAATTAACAAGTAATTAATAAGTATTTTGTGGGGAGGTACTTTGAGGGGCTGTAAATACCTTGTCCTTCCTGAAATGTTCACCCACCAGTTTTAGTGTCCTCTGATGATTTTTTTTTTTAAAGATTTTATTTATTTGACAGAGACACAGCAAGAGAGGGAACACAAGCAGGGGGAGAGGGAGAGGGAGAAGCAGGCTTCCCGCTAAGCAGGGAGCCCGATGCGGGGCTCGATCCCAGGACCCCGGGATCATGACCTGAGCCGAAGATAGACGCTTAACGACTGAGCCACCCAGACGCCCCTCCTCTGATGATTCTTGCCTGAACTATTAATGTGATGGTCACCAAATGGTGATTTTTCTAATTCTGTTCTTCCTCCTCTACTGATTATATATCATTCTTTGTGATTCTACTGCAAAGAGCTTTCCCTTTGTCCCCATGTATTTTTTTTTTAAGATCTTATTTGTTAATTTGAGAGAGAGAGTGGGAGCACGAACAGGGGGAGCAGCAGAGTGGGAGGGAGAAGCAGGCTCCCCGCTGAGGAGGGGACTGTGGCATATAGTAAGGTATTCCAAGCTCATCTTACTTTTAGTGCACCAGACCTGGAATCAGTTTTTTCTTCAAGGAACCCAGGTCCTTTTGTTGGAGAATGGTATTTAGAAACCATGATAACGGTGCTGGTTATGCTGATGGCTACTGGGGTGTTATTGCTTCCAGGCCCTTTTAGAAGAGAGAGCTAGGAAGATACGTATGTATATGCCTGCACAAATGCACCCAGACATACCCAGAACCATACATCTGTATTTCTATAGCTACCTCTATATGTTAAAAACTAGAGTTTACATTACCGCCAATTCTAATCTGGTTTATTCTGGTTTTCTTCAGTTCTGGTTGTATCCCCTCTCCAATAGTGAGAACCCTGGCTCTCATTATCCTTACTATGTTTATGTATTCACTAGTTTCTTTCTTTACTTGTTTAATTCTACTCCATGTGTTCAATCTTCTGACCATATCGACTATCTTTCTGGGCTTTGGGCTCAGCTTCATACCCATACCCCCAGCCCCAGTCCCGCTGACCATGCCCCCGGCCCCACCGGTGGTGCTGGCAGGATCGCAGGCTCCTACCAAGAGGAAGTCAAGGAGAGGGCAGTGACCCGGGAGAAGAGGGGGAAGGGGAAGAGAAGGTGCTATTTTGTATTTTTATTAGCTGCTCTACTTACAGGAGTTTTAGCTGTGATGGTGTGGAAAGTAGTACTGATGGAGAATGTTGGTTTTCATCACTCTCTCCATTTTTCTCTCACTCAAGATGGTTTCACCCAAACATCACTGGCGTGGAGGCAGAAAACCTGCTGTTGACGCGAGGAGTTGATGGCAGTTTTTTGGCGAGGCCCAGTAAAAGCAACCCTGGAGACTTCACCCTTTCCGTCAGGTAAGTTGGAAGAAAAAGAGAGCCCTGCAAGGGTTTTTCAGGTGGGAAATATTGAACCCCCCCGCCCCCCAGGACAGCTTGCCACCCTCATTGAGAGTTTGAAGGCCTGGCCCATGGGTCGGATGTGACTCAAGCCTGCTTGTAGGGCTCAGGCGTGGCCTCCTGAGAGTGGGCATGTGGGAATGTGGCAGAAGGGGCGTCATGATGGGCATTTCTTCTCCCCTGAGAGACCCCTGAGGGTGAGGTGGACAGAGTGTTGCAGGTCCTTAGGCCACGCACTGCCTGATCCTGGTTCCACTCATCCTGAACCTGGTTGCCTGCATTTTTCCTTTCGATTTCTTTCTTTTTTAGATTTTATTTATTTATTTATTTATTTGAGAGAGCGAGAATGAGAGAGAGAGCATGAGACGGGGGAGGGTCAGAGGGAGAAGCAGACTCCCTGCTGAGCGGGGAGCCCGATGCGGGACTCGATCCCGGGACTCCAGGATCATGACCTGAGCCGAAGGCAGTCGCTTAACCAACTGAGCCACCCAGGCGCCCTTCCTTTTGATTTCTTAATGGGGGAAATGCTTTTTAAGAGTTTCTTCAGATCACTTTTCTTTTTCAAGAAATGAACATCACTGAGGAAGCTGTGGTCCCGTTTGTCCCCCTGCCCAGTCCCATTCCCCCCTCCCTCTTTCCCCAGAGGAAACCATTATCCAGAGGTTGGCATATATCCTTCCTGAATGTGTTTTTATACTTGTACTGTCTTGGTACTATTGTGAACAATATAAAGTTGGGTTGTGTGTTTTTAGAATTCACATGCATGGTCTTATATCTATTATTCTGCAACTTCCTTTTTAAAGTTTTTGAATTCTCTGCTGGCACATATAGATCTAATTATTCCTTTTAATGGCCAACATAATTTACTTACTTCCTTATTTAAAAACAGTAATAATAAAAGCAAATGCATAAAGCAGTAGAGTTATAGCTCCTGGAATAATCTAGAGTAAAGGGAATAAGTACATAAGAGAAGGTTAGTTTCTAGAAAAATTGTCACACTTGCTCAAAGAGACATGTAACAGGATGTTGGTCATACTGTTCAAAAAAATTTAAAACAAACTAAAGCAACTCTGTGTCCCATAATAGAGGGTTGGATAAACTGTGGTAGGTTTATTTAGGATCCCTTTGGGACTTGGGAAATCTCTTTTTGGCTTAGATTAGTTTTTTGAGGAGCCCCTGTCCTTAGCTTTTACTTGTGGTTTTTGGTTTTGTTTTGTTTTTAGATTTTATTTATTTGAGAGAGAGAGAGTGCATGCATGAGAGAGCATGAGCAGGGGGAGGGGTAGTGGGAGAGGGAGAAGCAGACTCCCCACTGAGCAGGGAGCCTGACGCGGGGCTCGATCCCAGGACCCTGGGAACATGACCTGAGCCGAAAGCAGATGGTTAACTGACTGAGCCACCCAGGCGCCCTTTTGTGTTTTAATACAAGGGATGGGTCTTTCAGTCCTAAGGACTTATCTCAGCACAGGCTTCTAACTTAAAGTTGTGTGGTATTTGAGCTGTAAGAGTGGAT
Organism: Callorhinus ursinus; assembly: GCF_003265705.2. Lineage (NCBI taxonomy): Eukaryota > Metazoa > Chordata > Mammalia > Carnivora > Otariidae > Callorhinus > Callorhinus ursinus. The sequence goes on along the minus strand of NW_027397103.1, from coordinate 8,689,806 downwards.
GGAGAGTGTATAGTAATGATGCTGCCGCTCACAACGATAGCAAGCATGACTGAGGACGTGATGTATGTACCAGGCCATTGCACCGAGCACTCCACACATATCATTGTATTTAGTTTTCCCAACAACTTAGGATTAGGTTCCACAATTATCTTCATTTTCCAGGTGAGTAAGTTGAAGCACAGAGGTTAAGTTACTTAGCTGGCCTCACAGCTAGTCAGTGGCAGGACCAGGACTAGAGAATTGGTGGGATTTTTTTCCTGTTTTCCTCAACTTTTTATTTTTTACTTATATATTTATTTTTAAAGATTTATTTATTTGACAGAGAGAGACCCAGCAAGAGAGGGAACACAAGCAAGGGGAGTGGGAGAGGGAGAAGCAGGCTTCCCACGGAGCAGGGAGCCTGACGTGGGGCTCGATCCCAGCACCCTGGGACCACGACCTGAGCCGAAGGCAGACGCTCAACGACTGAGCCACCCAGGCGCCCCCCCCAACTTTTTATTTTGAAACATTTCTGACCTGTTGAAAAGTTGAAAGATGAATAGAGTGAATACCCACATTCTCTTCACCTACCAGCGTTTTGTCATGTTTGCCCTTTCTGAGTATGTTTGTGTATATACTTTTTTTGCCCCTGAACTTTTTGAAAATAAATTGCAGGTAATCAGGATATTTATTTTTACCTTTATTTTATTTAAACTTTTTTTTAGAGATTTTATTTTTAAGTAATCTCTACACCCAATGTGAAGCTTGAACTCATAACCCCGAGATCCAGAGTTGTATGCTCTACTGACTAAGCCAGCCAGGCGCCCCTATTTTTACCTTTAAATACATCAGTGTGTATGTCGGATAAACAAGGGCATTCTCCTGTATAACTACAGTATCATTATTATAGGTAAATTTTAACCTTGCTTTAATAATATTGTCTAATCTATAATATATCATCTGTATTCAGATTTCCCTTATTATTTCGGTAATGGTTTTTGAAGCAGTTGAGTCTCCCCCCCATCCCTGCCCCTTCCCCCAGACTAGATTCAGGAGGATCTCATCAAAGATCATTCATTGCATTTAATTTTTATGTCTCTAGTCTCTCTCTCTCTCCTGACCTTTTCTTTTCATCCCTTTTGGGCAGTCAGGCCAGTCACTTCTTAGGCTGTCCTCCAATCTCAATTCGCTGATTGTTTCCTCATTTTTACATTCAGATGAAACATTTTTGGCAAGCACACTCCAGAGGTGATGCTGGATGCACCCCATTGTTTCACTGGAGGAAGCACAGAGTGTCTATTTGCCCCATCTTTTGGTGGTATTCGGTTTAATTGCTTGAATCAGGTGTTTGCCAGATTTTTTCATTATAAAGGCACCTTTTTCTTTTTGTAATTAGTAAGTGGTCTGATGGTTTGTATCTTCCCCAGTATTTTCTCATTTCATGTTTTTAGCATATGTTGATGAAGTTCGTCTGAATAAATCATTATATTGGCACCTGAAAAATTATTTTTCTAATTCTGTTCTTTTTTTTTTTTAAGATTTTATTTATTTATTTGAAAGAGAGAGCACAAGCAGGGGAGTGGGTCAGGTGGTGAGAGACAGAGGGAGAAGCAGACTCCCTGCTGAGCAAGGAGCCAATGTGGGGCTGGATCCTAGGACCCCAAGATTACAAGACCATGACCTGAGCCAAAGACAAATACTTAACCGACTGAGCCACCCTACCGCCCCAGCCTCATTATTATTTTTGATGTTCAAGTTGCCCCACATTTGGCCTGTGTGGTTCCTGTATCCTTTTGACATTTCTCCAGTGATCTTTGATTACATCCTTGCCTTCTGGTTCTGTGAGATGTTTCAGGCCATTTATATATATATTTTTTTCCCCAAGCCTGGAATCATTCTTTTCTCTCAAGAGCCTTGATTCTTTCAGTGGGGAATGGTGTTCAGAAACCAAGATTTAGAAGCAAGGTGTGTTTATTGCTTCTCAGCCCTCAGAGTAGACGGAGCTGGGAAATAAATATTTAAATATTTCAAACCAAGTGTTCTTTTTTTTTATTTTTAAAGATTATTTATTTATTTATTTATTTATTGAGAAGCAGGCTTCCCGCCGGGCAGAGAGCTCGATGCGGGGCTTGATCCCAGGACTCTGGAATCATGACCTGAGCCGAATGCAGATGCTTAACGACTGAGCCACCCAGGCACCCCTCAAACCAAGTGTTCTTACTGATAGTTCAAGTTCAGTGCAACTTTCTCACCTTTTCCCTTTCCGTATTTGTACTTCCCTACTCCTGTGTGGAGAACCCTGCTTCCAGCAGCAGCAATATATGACCTCACTTGGCCAATTCTATAATACAAAAATAGTTCCAGAATTACTATACCATTGTCATTTCTAACTACGAACCTATTAAGTGAAGTTCATGATTATTTCAGAGTCTTTTTTGTTCTTAGAATATATCCCACTAAATTAAAAAAAAAAAAAAAAGTGTATCCCACTAAAGGCAAACAGTCAGTACTGCTCAAAAGGTACTGGAATTAGTTTTCTGTGTAGTTGTGAGCTAATTACAAAGAGAGATTGGTTTTTTTCTATTTGTTTCAATGTTTTTCAGGTATTCATCTTTTTCTGATCTTTGTTGATTTAATTGTAATTTTTGAATATGTGAAAATTTACAAGATTTAAAAACCAAACTGTATAAAAAGGTATTTTCTGAGAAATCCCATTCTTATATCTATGCCTTGCACCATTTCCATCCATCACTGTAGGTAATCATTTCCCTTAATTTCTAGTTTATCCTTCGGTTTCTTTTTACACTTACAAAGTAGAATACTAACTATCTTTCTTTATAGTTTACTCTTGTCACTTAGAGAAATCTTTTAATCTTTCTCATCTTTGTAGTCAACTGAATAGCATATAAATTTATATAATTTCCCTATAGATGGGAATTTAGTTTTTTTTTAATGTTTAACAGTGATAGATAAAGCTGCAGTAAATGTGATCACATTTTGCCTATGTTCTGTGCTTTTGAAAAGCTGTCTTCAGGGTGAATTTCTTGAGTGAGGTGATTGGGGCAGACAGTAAATGCAGAGATAGCATTGTTTTTTCAAATTCTTCTCCATAGTGATTGTGCCATTTTGCACTCCCTCCAGTCATATACGAGGGGCCCGTTTTTCCACAGCTTCACCATTTGAGTGTGGTCAAGCTTTTCCTGTTCATCAGCTTGATAGGTGAGAAATGGTATCTCTGTGAATTTTAATTTTTATTTCTCTCAAGATTGAAGTTGAACATCCTTTAATGTGTTTAAAGGCCATTTGTATATCTTTTTTGTGAACTTAGAACCACTGCTTTTGACAGCTGTCCAACACTGCCAAGTTTCACTTTTTCTGTTTCTTCGTATGTGATATAGCCGCTGTTAGAAATGTGCACGTGCCTCTGTGCGTGCGTGTGTGCATGTGTATATGATGTGTTTATCGTTCTGGTTCTGTGCAGACAATCTAACCTTTTTATTATGTGCTCATGCTTAAAATTCGATCATTATGTTACCTTATATTCAGCTCATCAAGGAACATCCCCCTCCCTCTCTTCCCCCACCTCCTCCCGCTCTCCCTTTTTAATTTTGAGGAAAAAAATACAGAAAAATACATAAAATCATGTACAATCACCCATGTTGTATTTACTGCCAGTCATTTTTTTCCTTTAAAATAGAATATAAAATAAAACAAAATTTCCCTTTCCTCACCACCCCTGATCCTGTTCTTCCTTTTGTCCCATTGGCAGCTACTCTCGTGAGTTTGTTGTACTTCTAATTCATTAAGTGATACGATAAGTAACATTACGTGGAAAAATATCTGTATGTGTATGTATGTCTATATCTTGAATAATATATAGTATTACTTGTGTGTGTGCTTAAATTTTCATGAATGGTACATGCTGAGCATATCATTCTACATTGTGTTTCTTTCATGCGCTATTATGTTTTTGAGATCCATCTGTGTGGCTGTATATTAATGTAGTTCATACCTGAAATATCTTTCTTTGTGTTATGGCATTAAGTAAAGGCTAGAAATGGGAAACTCAGGCGTTAAAGTAGAGTCAGATATAGTTGACTGAAGGTCAAGGTGACCTGAAGGACCCTTTTTACCCATTGGAAAATGTCACCAAAAATTAGAAGCAGGTATTGTCAGAAACATGGGACAGTTTTTCTTATTTTCTTTAGTTCCCATATTCTTTTTTCTTGGTAGAAATGTGTTTATATTTTCCAGAGGCTTCATCAGTAATGCTACAGGGGTGGACTAAAAGTTCATATAGGTCAATGGTTATCATTTTGGAAGTGCCTGGCCACTTGTGGGGGTGTTACCCCCGCCAAGGTTATAATGAGTATCCTTGTGATATATTCATTTGTTCAGAAAACTGAATGGAATCACAGGCTGCCTGGGCTAACTAAAATACCAAGTTATAGAAACTTTTGGTGAATGTTATGTTGACTCAGTGGGATAGCATTTTAGCCATCTTATGCTGGAAACTGTCAGTTGTCTGTGTTTTTAAAGTGATTATTTAAGGTGCGATTATATACAGTATCTTATGTGTACAGTGACATGAATTTTGGCAAATGTATGTATTTATGTAACCAACACCGTAGTCAAAATATTTTCATCACCCTAGAAGATTCTTTTGTGCCCCTTTCTAATCTCCTTCCTTCTAAGTAGCTACCACTATTCTCATTTCTACCCCTATAGACTAAATTTGCTTATTCTACAACTTCATTGACAAATGAAGTCATACAGTATATATTCATTTGTGTCTGTCTTCTTTCTCTCTCTCTCTCTTTTAAAGATTTTATTTTTAAGTAGTCTGTACACCCAACGTGGGCCTCGAACTCACAACCCCAAAACCAAGAATCACACTCTCTCCCGACTGAGCCAGCCAGGCACCCCTGGCCTCTTTCTCTTTAACATAATATTTTTGCGGTTCATCAATGTAGTTGTATGTATCAGTGTTTTGTTTTTTTTTTAATTGCTGTGTAGTGTTCTAGGGTATGGGTATGTAACTATTTATTTATCCATTTTGGTGATAAATGTTTGAGTTTCCAGTATTTTTCTATTCCAAATAAAACTGCAATGAATATTCTTATACAAGTCCTAGGGTAGCTATACAGTTTCATTGGGGGGGACAAAACACTTATGGATGGATTTACTGGATTAGAAGATAGAGTGATGTTTAACTTTAATATATGTGTCTCTATTAATTACTGATGAGAAGAATTATTGTCACTTAATATATGTAATTTGATAGGTCAGACTTCCAAAATAGAAGGTGTGGAAGGGAAAGGAGCCAAGAAACAAAGCCCTTTGTGTTGAAATGGTTGACCGTGTGGTTTTCACTCACTGCGTTTGTTACAGGAGAAGTGCAAACTGGCCTCTTGGGTGTGTTTCAAGGTTTAGGTGAAATCTGATATTGAATATGACATCCATTTTTACTAGTATAGCTCTTTATTAGTTTTTGTTTTCCCCCTAATGGACTCTTTTAGAAGAAATGGCGCTGTCACCCACATCAAGATTCAGAACACTGGTGATTACTATGACTTGTACGGAGGGGAGAAGTTTGCCACTTTGGCTGAGTTGGTCCAGTATTACATGGAACATCACGGGCAATTAAAAGAGAAGAATGGAGATGTTATTGAGCTTAAATATCCTCTGAACTGTGCAGATCCTACCTCTGAAAGGTCAGTGACTGTGGGGCATGTGTCCCATGCTGTAGGTCTTCTACGAATGGATTATGGGGCTTTGGCTTTACCTGTTTCCCAGGCTGTAATCTTTATACTAAACGTCAGTTTTACTGAAACCAGAATCATAGGATCAGATGATTTGAAGAGTGCCCCTTTCTTGTAAAAGCTTCGATTGGTGTTCCTTACACTTAATTTCGCAGAGGTCTCAGGCAATTTCTTTATATACTTGGTACATGCGGTAGTTTTAAGATTATTGAACTTGAGCTGATAATCTCTGAGAGTTAGGAGAAGAAAACAAATACTAATGGAGGCACCCATTCAGCAGCAGGTCCCGGAGTAGCTTCCCACCAGCTATTCAGCAAGGCCACCAACAGATGTCAGTTTAAGCTCAGAAGCTGAAAAGCAGAGAGTGCGGAGGGTCAGATTTTTCACCAGTTCTCTTATGTTGTATCCACAAATGTGGAGAATGACCTTGCTTAGAGGGAATTAAATTATTTCAGAGATCTTCTTCCCCTTGTGTTGGAACTGATGAAATCCAGGACTTGACTTATTTTTATTGATTTTATTGGTTTTCTACGTTCCCAGTCTCCTTTCTGACTCAGTACAAATTCCAGGTCTCTTAATTAGGTTTGTATATTTTATATCTTCAGATAGGTTTCTTCAACTTGCACCTTTATGTCAATGCTGTTACAGGTGGATCATTTGTTTCTCCAGTTACCACTGTAGCTTCAAGCAAAAGGCTGTTAGGCAACTCAGTTTATTTCTAAATTTTACTCTGTTCAGTTGAGGGTGGATGAAAAATAACTCAAAGTATGTTCCTCTAGCAATGAGCCTTTAGCGCTATCTGCCACAACAGTGCTTGCTTTCTTACCAAGATCCTGAGGGGAAAAGCCACATTAGTAATATAACTGTGTTAAGATTTTTTTAAAGGTTTATTTATTTATTTATTTAATTTCTTACCCCCGCTTCCCCCGCGTGGGGCTAGAACTCATGACCGTGAGCTTCTGACCAAGCCAGGCAGGTGCCCCATTAACAATGTTTTTTATAGTATCTTAGAGTAATGTTGTCTCAGAGTCTGTCCTCTTATGACCTGCATCAGGACTCTGGAGTGCTGGGTAAAAGTGCAGATTACTGGGCTCCTTTCAAACTTAGTGTATTGCTATCTCTGGTTGGGAGGCATGGGAATTCACATTTTTAGCAAAATCCCTCACCCTTCCTCTAGATGTTATATGCTTTAGAGCTTGAAATGATAACCCAGTATACAGTCCAAAGATATTGACAGCAAACTTGGAGGCTGTTGAAGTATTGGTTGGAAATATTAAGAAATTTGGAATGCTTAAATTAATTTATAGTTTCCTTTTTTATGTAGTATTCACATCCCAAAGCAAGGGAAACATTCATATGATTTTTTGTCTCTACCATGACTTTCTGTTTTAATTTCTCTTTTTTTTTTTTTTTAAGTTTTTTTTTATTTACTTGAGAGCATGAGTGGGGATGGGAGGGGTGGGGGAGTGGGGAGGGGCAGAAGCAGACTCCTCCCCACTGAGCAGGGAGCCCAGCGTGGGGCTTGATCCCAGGACACCCAGATCATGACCCAAGCTGAAGGCAGATGCTTCACCCACTGAGCCACCCAGGCACCACTATTTTAATTTCTTTAAACGGCTGTGATTAAGTAGTTGGTCCTTTTGGTGTAGGTCATGGAGAAAAGACAAAGTGCATTTTTAAAAGATGGGAGATACAAAAGAAAATAGGAAAGATTGAGGGCATTTGTTTACAAATGACTGTGGGCTCATTTAAAAAGTTTAATGCTTATTCTTAACATCTTTCTCATTTTTCCTGCCTGCTTGGGATGCAAATTGTCTCATGTGGAATTGGCCAGTTTCTTGGAGGAATGGGTCTGTTTCTTAATAGTGTTTGGGAGAGCTGGCTATGGTAGTTTTGTGGAAGAATACTGTGAACCCGTGGCAGAACTCAAATGATTTTCATTTAAACAAATTTAGGTGGTTTCATGGACACCTCTCTGGGAAAGAAGCAGAGAAATTACTAACTGAGAAAGGAAAACACGGTAGCTTTCTGGTACGAGAGAGCCAGAGCCACCCCGGAGATTTTGTTCTGTCTGTCCGAACTGGTGACGACAAAGGGGAGAGCAATGATGGCAAGTCTAAAGTGACCCACGTCATGATCCGCTGTCAGGTAAAGTCCCATTTGAACTACCGGTCCGGCAAAATGTCATCTTCGGGTGATTCTTCTGCTGGAGGAAGACGGACATCACTTCCAAAGTCAGATTTTTCTTTGCTCAGTCACAGGCTTTTATGTTTTTAGAATATTATTTATTACAATGGTTTCATCATTTCAGAACTTTATTAAATTATTTCTTTCCAGTCTATTGCTGGCAGATTAAGTCATGCCTCAGCACATCACCTTTTGCCCTGGAGCACCTGATCTGTTTTTGCTAGAGTCGGCCTCAGTCTCCCTGTTTCTGAAGTGATGGCCTCAGCTCCTCCTTAGGATTGTCACAGTCTGGCCTGTGCCTGCATTTGCCTTCATATTAGAGTTCCTGCGTCAAGGCTAGGAGAATTGAACTCACTCTTTCTTTCTTTCTGCCTTCCTTCCTTCCTTCCTTCCTTCCTTCCTTCCTTCCTTCCTTCCTTCCTTCCTTTATTTCTTGGATTTTATTTTTAAGTAATCTTTACACATAACATGGGGCTCAAACTTACAACCCTGAGGTGAAGAATCACGTGCTCCCTCAGCTGAACCAACCAGGTGCCCCTGAACTCACTATTTCTTGTTTTTATTTTTATTTTTATTTATTTATTTTTAAAGATTTTATTTATGTATTTGACAGAGAGAGACACAGTGATAGAGGGAACACAAGCAGGGGGAGTGGGAGAGGGAGAAGCAGGCCTCCTGACGAGCAGGGATCCTGATGTGGGGCTCGATCCCAGGACCCTGGGATCATGACCTGAGCCGAAGGCAGACGCTTAACGACTGAGCCACCCAGGCGCCCCTATTTCTTGTTTTTAATGTGGTGACAGGACTAAGGAGATTGATTCTTGGTCAACTATGTCAAACTTTCCTAAAAAGAAACTGTCTATTCACGTATTTCTTCAGTTTTTAAATTAAATATATATTAAAAGACCCCAGCTTTATTGAGGTACGATTCACAGACCATACAGTTCACCTTTTTAAAGTGGACAGGTTTTTGGTATATGCACATATTATGCAACTAACGACACTAATTCCAGAACATTTTCAGCACCCCAAAAAGAAACCCTCTGTCCATTACCAGTCGCTCCCCATTATTTCCCCTCCCTCCAGCTCTCGGCATCCACTAATCTACTTTTTGTTTTTATGGATTTGCCAGTTTTGGATGTTTCATATAGATAGAATCATATAATCTGTGGCTTTTGCGTCTAGTTTCTTTTACTTTGCATAATGTCTTCAAGGTTTATCCATATTGTGGTGTGTGTCAACAAACTATTGTCAAATATTCCATTGTATGGCTAGAGTACATTTTGTTATCCATTAAAAAATTTGTGGGCATTTTGGCTATTATGAATAATGCTGCTATGAACATTTGTGTACAGATTTTTGTGATACTTTCTGGTGAGATAGCATCCTCATATTTTCTTTTAATTTATAAAGTACAGTTTCCTTTAGTTCTTTGAACATATTTATACTAGCTGATTTCAAGTCTTTATCTGGGCTTTCTCAAGGACAGTTTCTTTTTTTTAAATTTATTTTTATTTTTTATTGTTATGTTAATCACCATACATTACATCATTAGTTTTTGATGTAGTGTTCCATGATTCATTGTTTGTGCATAACACCCGGTGCTCCACGCAGAACGTGCCCTCTTTAGTACCCATCACCAGGCTAACCCATCCCCCCACCCCCCTCCCCTCTAGAACCCTCAGTTTGTTTTTCAGAGTCCATCGTCTCTCATGGTTCGTCTCAAGGACAGTTTCTATTGAGTGCTTTTCCCCCCTATGTTTGGTCCATACTTTCCTGTTTCTGTGCATGTTTCCTAATTTTTTTGTTGGAGACTAGACATTTTAAATAATATGATGTGATTCTGGAAATCAGATGCCATCTTTTCTAGGGTTGTTGCTACTTTTTATTGTTGCTGTAGTTATTACATTGCTCTATGTTTGGTGACTTTCCTTTATTCTTTGCCATGTGTAGCCACAAGTCTTTGCTTGGTTAGCTTAGTGGTCAGTTAATGATTGGACAGGGATTTCCTTAAATGCCGTGAACCATTAAGTCTCCCAACTTTTGCCAAGGGGGCTGTGTGTGTGTGTGTGTGTGTGTGTGTGTGTGTGTGTGTGTTAGGGCACGGTTTCAGGGCTCTGGCAGATTACAACTTTGCCTTAGCCTTCACTTTCTGTTTGTGCAGAACTTCAAGGTCAGCTAGAGGTGAAGATTAGGTTTTTCTTGGGTCCTCCCCGGACTTTACACAGCCCTGCACATACACAAAGCCTTCTAGCTTCTCAAGAATATGTTAGTTTTTTTTTAACTTTTAATTTAAATAACCAGCTAGTTAACATATAGTGTAATATTAGTTTCACGTGTACAATATTGTGATTCGACTTGTCTATATAAAAACCAGTGCTCATCACAACAAGTGCACTCCTTTATCCATGTCACCTATTTTCCCCATCCTACCACCTGCCTCCTCTCTGATAACCGTTAGTTTGTTCTATAATTAAGAGTCTGTTTCTTGGTTTGTCGCTCTATGTTAGAGGTTTTCCAAGCCTTCTGTGGACATTGCCTAGATTTTCCTTTTTTCATTTTGGTCAGTCTCTTATTTGCCTTAACTGGTATTGCTGCTGCAGGCTGCTGTGATATTAAGCAGTTGCTGCTGATTGTTTTGGGCAGATCCCCTGAAGACAGGGCTGAGTGAGCTCTAAGTCAGGTCAAATAAACATAAGTTCTGAAAACAGGACTTTTCCAGGGAGCTGCTAAATAGGTCAAATATAGGTATATCTCAGAGATATTATGGGTTCAATTCCAGACCACTGCAGTAGAATGAATACTGCAGTAAAGCAAGTCAAATTAATTTTTTTTGTTTCCCAGTGCATATAAAAGTTATGTTTATGCTGTACTACACTGTAGTTTATTAAGTGTGCAAGCATTATGTCTGAAAAACAATAGATGATACACTTTTTTTTTTTTGGACAACATACCTTAAATAAAAAATACTTTATTGCTAAAAAGTACAAACCATCATCTGAGCTTTCAGTGAGTCATAATACTGATCACAGTATATATATTACATATATATATTATTAGTATATATGTATTATTATACAAATATAATAATAATAATTAAAAAGTTTGAAATACTGAAAGAATTACCAAAATGTGACACAGGGACACAAAGTGAACAAATACTGTTGGGAAAATGGCTGCCAATAGACTTGCTTGATGCAGGGTTGCCACAAACCTTTAATTTGTTAAAAATATTTATCTGCCAAGTTCAGGAAAGCAAAGTGCAATAAAACAAGGTTTGCCCACAGGGATTATTCTCTGGGGATAGGTCTCTCGAGAGCTCCCAAATTCATTCTGTGCCCTCTAGGTGTGCTAGGTTGCTGGCTTTCACAGCTACCGTGGTTATGAGGCTGTTTGTTTTCAAGGCTACAGAAGAGCTAGAGAGAGATACTTGGGAATATAGGGCAAGTTAAAATGCCACGGTTTGCTGCTTACCAAGATTCAGTCATTTTTCTTGACTGAATGTTCCTTGGACTGTTGCAAGTTCTTGGTTAATTTCCAGAGTTCTGAAAAATTTGATGACAATTTTTACTAGTGTTTTTTTTTTTTTAAGAATTTTTTTTGTTTATTTGTCAGAGAGAGGGAGAGTGCGCGCTCACAAGCAGGGGGAGCAGCAGAGGGAGAGGCAGAGAGAGAAGCAGACTCCCTGCTGAGTGGGACCCGTCTCACACAGGACTCGATCCCAGGACCCTGGGATCATGACTTGAGCCAAAGGCAGATACTTAACCAAGTGAGCCACCCAGGCATCCCTAAAGCTTGTTTTTCTTTCTCCCCAGTTTAAGTGGGAAGTTTTTTTTCCCCAAATTAACTGACCGAGCCAACCCAGGCATAGCGTCTCTACTAGTGTTTTTGTTGCTTCTGTGAAAGAATGGATTTTCAGAGGTCCTTACTTTGTCATTCTGAAAGTGCTTCTTCCCCACCCTTCCATCACTGTTTTATTTTATTTTATTTTAAGATTTTATTTATTTATTTGACAGAGAGAGACACAGCGAAAGAGGGAACACACAAGCAGGGGAGTGGGAGAGGGAGAAGCAGGCTTCCCGCCGAGCAGGGAGCCCGATGTGGGGCTTGATCCCAGGACCCTGGGATCATGACCTGAGCTGAAGGCAGATGCTTAACCAACTGAGCCACCCAGGCACCCCTCTGTTTTATTTTTAAATAAAAGATTGTACCCAAATATCTTCATATATAATTTCTAGGGTATTGTATTTTCTTAATAATAATAACATCTTTTCCTGTCGTTTCCCTGAAATAGCCTATTTTGAACTTTTTGTCAGAAGAAATTTCCTGGCCTCTGTTTATAATTTCCCTTTTAAATTTTCATTAGAAGAGGAAAGTAGAGACATGTATGTTGGCCTTCAGTGCTGCCTACCCAGCCTTGGAGCTTGTTGTATTTCAGAGAGAAATTGTTACTTACCTTCTCTTCAGCAGCATGCTGTGTAGTTCCTTAGCCTATATGTGTAAGTAAATAGTAAAGAATACTGTTTTTCATTTCTTTAACTACGTAGTTAACTTATGAAGGGGACAATTTTTTGTTCCCTGGTTGCTGAGAGATACTTCCTTAGAGCTTCTCACACCTCACAGTCAGCTCTTTCACATCGGGCCAGCCTTTCGGGTTCATCGTCCTCGCTTCCTCTCCTTTCTGCTCCTACAGCTCTTTGATCTTAGGGGGAGAATCGGTCTCTGTACTTCAGTTGGGAAAAACAGTAATTTAGCATAAAGGTAATAAGCAGGATTTTTGTTTTTGTTTTTGTTTTGTTTTGTCTTAAAAGGAGCTGAAATACGATGTTGGTGGAGGAGAACGGTTTGACTCTTTGACAGATCTTGTGGAGCATTACAAGAAGAATCCCATGGTGGAAACATTGGGCACAGTACTACAACTCAAGCAGGTGAGCATATTGGAAAGCTAAAGCTCCATCTCCTTATAAAGTTTTAAAAAATCCTAATATAGAATATTCCAAATATAGAGTAGTAGAATAGTCTCAAGAACCTTCAAACACCCATTACCCAGCTTCAGTTGTGATCCGCTTACCAAGTCTTGTTTCATTGTTACTGTGCTCACTGCCCTTCTCCTGTGGTATTTGGAAACAAATTCCAGATATTGCATCATTTCCATGATTATCTCCATGTGTATGTCTAAAAGGCCTCACAGAGTTTTTAAAGCAAGCTTTTACCAAGTTTGCAATCTAGATCTACCTTTGGTTATCTTTGGGCTATTACGCTCACTCACTTTGGAGTTATTGCTATTTCAAAGTTTACCTAGTAGCAGATATTATATCATCTCTCTAAATAATGTTGTGGTCTATTTATAAAGAGAAATAGGTTTGAATTTATATTACCAGAGTAAAGTGTGTTTGGAGATTGAAGAAAGATATATTTCCTCACAAAATAGAAAAGAAAGTGAAACTGTATTTGAAAACTTTTATTGTGAATTACTGTGTCCTTTGAATTTCCTGTCCTTGCCTTACGAATTATCAATGTGGAACTTTTTTTTTTTTTTGCATTAACCCTTTTTTTTTGTAATACTTTCTTCATTTCACACCAACTGCTGAATTTGATTAGCCCCTCAACACAACACGTATCAATGCTGCTGAAATAGAAAGCCGGGTTCGAGAACTAAGCAAATTAGCTGAGACCACAGATAAAGTCAAACAAGGCTTTTGGGAAGAATTTGAGGTAAGTTATTAAAAAAATTTTTTACACGAGTTATTAAATCCTATTTTTAATGAGGGAAAAGTTGGCCCTGTATTTGGAATTGGATCTGAAAGACTCGAATCTGTGTTCTTTCTTAATTCAGCCATTGATTGACATGGAACAAGTTGCTGAGGGGGCTTCTTTGAAATAGAAGGGCATTGTGTTCTGGGATAAGGGAGTTGGCAGTTAATATTAAATGGATGAGCCAATAGCTCCATTTGCCTCTTTTGGTTTGGACTGCTGGCAAAAACCCAGAAAAACAAAAGGATCTAATTCCTTTGGAAGATTTCCAGCATTGGCTGGCTTCTTTAGAAAGAATCTATAGCCTTATTGCAGTGAATAAGTAAAAGTGAAATACCTCATGGCGGTTTTAATTTGGGAGTTGACATTTATAACTTTGGGAAGTTAAGTGAACTGATTTCTTTCCTGAAACCAACTTGGGTGGGAGAATGTCTCCAGAGGGAATGTGCTGTGTTTCTGTTTCACTCTGGTATGTCACTTACCAATTCGTATTGTAATGTTGTTCTCTCTCTTCTCATCCATTGGACTGAAAACTTCTTCAAAAACAAGGATTGAATCATACTTACCTTCATAGTTGCCCCTAGCACGTGGCACATTGCCTAGTACACAGTAGAAACTCCATAAATATTTGTTGAATGGGTATTTACATTTAGCTAATGTTTGTGTCATTTTATTATTACTATTCTGTTTATGGGAACGATAGATTATTCCATACTTTCTATAGGACTTTAGAATTCATAAATATTTGTGGGACGAATGAATGAATGGCCACATGAAGTCCTTAAAACCACAGTAGGTCAGATCAACTTGTTGAGAAAGACATTATTTCCACTTTATAGAGGAGAAAGCTGAGGCTTGGGGAGGTTAAGTAAACTGTCCAGCCTCTATACCACAAATACTGATTACACTGCAGCATTGAGGTTGGGTGCAGAATAGAGCAGTCATAGTCCTCGCTCCACATTGCTGAACAGGAACTTGAGCTCAGGTTTATTCGTTCATACCAGGCTTGGGGTTAATCACCGAGGACACGGTGGCGAACAAGATAAACAGGGTTTCTGTCTTTAAGGAGCTTCTAGTCGAGAGAGGGAAGACAGTGATAAAGGGTATCACCAAGAAAGTGATGCTCAACATAATGAGTCGGGATTTTTAAACCTCAAGCTCAGTACTCTTTTCATTCTGTTCCACCAGTGGAGAAAATAAAGGGCAGCATTTCTATTCATTTTAATTATATTCACTTTATTTCATTCATTTCATGTAGTCTTCATAAAGCCTCATGAGGTAGGATGGATAAGTACAGAAATTTTACAAACCTTACATTAAAATTTGGAGAACGTATTTAAAAAAAATTTTTTTTTAAAGATTTTATTTATTTGAGAGAGAGAGAATGAGCAATGGGAAGGAGCAGAGGGAGAGGGAGAAGCAGGCTCCCTGCTGAGCAGGGATCCTGATGCAGGACTCGATCCCACCACCCCGGGATCATGACCTTAGCTGAAGGCAGACTCTTAGCAAACACTTAACCAACTGAGCCACCCAGGTGCCCCACAGTACAGCCATTTGAAGAGTTCTGCTCATTGGCTTCTGACACAGGTGTCCCATCTGTGTACCCACTACCCCAGCCCTCGGGCATCGCGTTGCTGTCATTCTGGAAGGTTCCTTCCCAGGTATGCCTTCCCTGTCTCCACCCCTGTCGGGTAACCGCCGATGGCTTTCCTCCACTCAGCGTTAGTTCTCCTTCCTTTCAAATCGTGGTAAAATACAGAAAACAAAATTTCACATCTTTTCACATCACATTTCTAAGCATTCGGTTCAGGGGATTGAGTACATTTTCGGTGTCCAGCAGCTGTCGCCACCCTTCCCCTCCAGAACATTTCCATCGTCCCACACCGGAACTCCGTCCCCAGCGGCTCCCGGGCCCAGCGGCTCTGTCTCTGCGCGTCGAATCGCTGCAGGATGTCCTGAGAGTGGATCCTACAGGACTTGTCCTTTTGTGACTGGCCTCTTGGCAGATCATAACGCCCTCGGGGGTCACCCATGTCCTGGCGCGCCTGGGCTTCATTCCCTGAAGGTTAAAGAACAGCGCGTCGTGCGTCCGTGCGTCCGTGCCTCCGCACAGCTGGGTGGCGTCCACGGTCTGGACGCTGTGGGTCATGCTGCTGCGAGCCTGTGCGCATGCATTTCTGGTCCAGGCTGCGCTCCTGGGGGTTTCCTGGGGGTGGGGGGGTTGCTGCTGCCTCGGGAAGCTCGTATACATGGAGCCGCGCGTGCCCTTCTGTTTGGCCGCCTCTGCTCTACCTGCCGTCCGAGATGTTTGTCCAGGTTGCCATGTGTGCCCATAGTTTGTTCTGTTGGTTGCTGCCTGATCTTCCTCTGTGGATTCAGCACAGGGGCGGACTGTTCTTTTGCTGATGGACAGACGCTCAGGGCTCTTACGGGAGTCAGGAGAACCTATTGTTCAAAACTTTTTATTATGCAGAATTTCAAGTATATACAAAAGCAGAGAGAAGAGCATAATCATAACAATGTGTCTGTCACCGAGCATTAACAATTGTTGATATATGGCCAGTCGAACTTATTTATTTTTAAAAAGATTTTATTTATTTATTTGTCAGAGAGAGAGAGAGAGAGCGCGCATAAGCAGGGGGAGCGCAGGCAGAGGGAGAAGCAGACTCCCTGCTGAGCAGGGAGCCCGATGTGGGACTCGATCCCAGGATCCTGGGATCATGACCTGAGCTGAAGGCAGATGCTTAACCGACTGAGCCACCCAGGCGTCCCTGGCCAGTCTTTTTTAATTACTCCCCACTAATTCTCCCAGCCTTGGCTTATCTTTTTTTTTTTATTATTAAAGATTTTATTTATTCATTTTTAGAGAGAGAGCAAGCGAGAGCGGGGGGAGGGGCAAAGAGAGAGGGAGAGAGAATCTCAAGCAGATTCCTCACTGAGCGTGGAGCCCTACATGGGGTGGGACCCCACAACCCTGAGATCATGACCTGAGCCAAAACCAGGAGTCGGATGCTCCACTGACTGAGCCACCCAGGTGTCCCCAGCCTTGGCTTATCTTGAAGCAAATTCCGGGTGTTTTTTTCATCTATAACTATTTTGTTTCAAAAGATTTTAACCAGGGGCACTTGGGTGGCTCAGTCGTTAAACATCTGCCTTTGGTTTGGGTCATGATCCCAAGGTCCTGGATCGAGCCCTGCATCGGGCTCCCTGCTCCGTGGGAAGCCTGCTTCTCCCTCTCCCACTCCCCTTGCTTGTGTTCCCTCTCTCGCTGTGTCTCTGTCAAATAAATAAAATCTTTAAAAAAAAACAAAACAAAAGATATTAACCAGAATATCATTCTTATACCTAAAGCTATTAACAATAATTCCTTAACATTAATGGATGTCATTCACTGTTCACATTTTCCTGATTGCCATGTGTGCACGAGCACACACACACGCAGTTTGTGTGCATCGAGAAGTGCTTTTTCCTACTTGATTAAGAAAAAATTTTGAATGTAGTATATAAATAGATTTGTATAAAGAACCCCCATGCATCATTATCAACTTTGTCATTATTATTGTTTTATTCATAAGTACTTCAGTGTTTATGGAATTCTTAAATGAATCAAAATACTGTTCCACATCTAGAAAAAATAAGATCATCAAAGATCACTATATTTTGCTAGTTGTTTTATAATTTTAAAAAAATTTGTTGGATTATGATTCAGATAAGCTTCACACATCTCTCTCTTTTAAAAGTCTTCTGTCTCCTAATATTCTAGCTTGCTTCCATCCTTTCTTACCCCCTCCTTCTTCTCCCTCTCCCTCGTCTTGGTGTGTTCAGGCTGCTGTATAGCAAAATACTACAGCCTGGGTAGTTTATAAACAGAAATGTATTTCTCATGGTTCTGGAGGTCTGAGATCAGGGTGCCAGCATGGTCAGGTGAAGGCCCTCTTCTGGGTTGTGGACTTCTTGTATGCTCACATGGCAGAAGGGTTGAGGGAGCACTGTGGGGTCTGTCTGTCTCTCTTTTTTTTTTAGAGAAAGAGAGTGCATGTGCGCATGGGAGCAGGGAACGGGGGCACAGGGGAAGGGGCAGAGGGGGAGGAGAGAGAGAATCCTAAGCTTAATCCTATGACCCTGACATCATGACCTGAGCTGAATCAAGAGTTGGACGCTCAACTGACTGAGCCACCCAGGCGCCCCTGTGGGGTCTCTTTTATAAGGATACCCCACCTCTTAATATCGTCACCTTTGGGGGCAAGAATTTCATTCAACATGAATTCTGGGGGGGACACAAACATTCAGACCATAGCACCCTCTTTTTTGTTGATGTCGTTGTTGGAGAAAGCAGGTCCTTTGTCCTGAAAGTTCCTTATGGTCTAGATTTTGCTGGGTTGTGATTACTAAAAAGAGTTTAATATTTTTTTCCATTAAAGAGCAACAGAAACAACATCTCTTAGGGTAGATCCTTCAGAGATGGGTGATCTCATTCCTAAGCTTTAAACTCATTTCTAATAGTCTTCTCTGTGTGGTTGTAAACTCACCGGATATATAATTAGGTTATGGGTTTCATATTAGGTTTGGATTTTAGAAATTTTATTTATAATTATATGAAATGTTGCTTTTGATCCTAAAAAGTATATTCCGAGAAATCTCCCTTCTGCCCGGTCCTGTTTCTCCCTATATGTGTAGCCATTTTTTAAAAAGTTGTAGTTTATCGTTGCATTTTAAAGTATAAGCAAATATGTATATATTTCCATATCCCCTCTCTTTCGTAGATAAACAGCGTAACTTTACACATTTTTTCCAGCCTTGCTGTTGTCACTGTCCTGGAGATCACTCCACAGTATTATCTAGAGATGGTCTTCATTCAGTTTTACTGCGTATGCTCCATTATGTGGATGTACCATCGTTCCTTCAGCCTGTTGATGGGCATTTGGATAGTTTCAGTGTATCACAGAGAGTACAGTGAGGAGCCTTGTGCATGCATCTTTTCCTATTTTTGCTGACTGTTGTTAATAGTAACATTTTTAAATATTTCACTTTAAAAAACACAACGGTTGTTACTCATCTTTAGTTTTTATTATGTTATTGTACACGATTTTGGTTAGTATATTTAAAGTCTGAAAAATACCATTTTTAATTAAAATTGAAAGATGTCAAACCTTCTTAGTAAAGATAAGAAATAGCTATTTTATAATCTAGATCCATGTTCATCTTCTACTTTGTTTTAAAATGGTAGCCGAGGCAATCATTCATACACACCACTTTTTCTTTAGTGACTGTGAACTTTCAAAAAAATGACAGCAGTGAGGTGGGTGTCTGTCGTAGGGGTGGGTTTTTGAACACTAAGTTCACTTAGGCAGTGCTTAGGGAAACCAAGTCAGACCTTCCCAGAGAGCTTATGGCAGTAAGGGTGTTCTTCACGATCCTGTTGGTAGGGTCAAGATGTGAACTTAGAACAACCCATAGCCTGACTTTTCTGGCCTTGGAAAAAGAAGGTTGATTCTAAATGCTAACTTGATGGTTTCACTCTGTGACATTTCAAATTCAGGTCATCTTTTATACATCATTAACAACAAAGGCGAGGGGGATTGAGTTGGCTTTTGGGGGAAATGGAAAAAACAAGATCATGTCTTTTCTCCGTAGAGGTCAGTCTGATGTGATAAGTTGTCATTCACTAAATCACAGTTACTAACGTTAAATCTGATAACCAAAGCTAGATCTAAATAGCTGATGGTCTGCTTTCAGGATCTCTTAGGTACCTGCTTATCAAATCCAGTTAATTAAAAAAAATTGCCCTTTAAGGTTGGGGCCAAGGGAATATGGCTAAGAACAGAACCAAACCGTTATAGAAAAAATTAGATATGTGAAAGCAGAGACTCAGTATAATCTAAATCCTCTGAAACTGAAGTTTGATCCCAGCAGCAAGGCATTATTATTTTAGCGATCATACTTTAGTTGTTTCCTGGGAGGTGATAAATTTGGATCAGTTCCTTCTTACCACGTGTTCTGATGGTCTTTAAAAGTGAATCAGAGATCTAAGTTGCAGTGCCTTTCCTAACTTAACTCTGACAGCTGTGTTTTGTTTGTCTCTATGCCCGACTCTTGGTTATCTGTAGACTCTGTGTGTCCTTTCAGGTATGTTACCCCAGAAGACACTTACAAATTACTTCTGCGTTTGTCACATCTTAAATACAAAGTCTCTTGTGAAGCTCTTTGAGTCTTTTCTCCTTTGCTTCTAAAATAAATTCATGTTGTTGATCTTCTTCTAGGGTATGTTGTAGGGTGAAGACGTTGTGACCCCAAGTCTGATTTTTTTCTAGAGACTGCCCATTTTTGATCTGTGTAAACATCTTGTATCTCCTGCATGTCCCTGCTTATAAACATGAAGAGGTGGATAATAGTTCTAGATTTGTTGTAATGAAGTTCTGCTAAAATGAGATACTCACTACATAAATGAAAAGGCAGGTTATGATCTTAGGATTTTGTGCCTGCGATGTGCCTTACTTGAAACCTGAACTCAGCCCTTGTGCATCCTGGTGAGGTGCATATTGCATGGCTGCATTTATAGGGCATTTGTACTCTCTTCCAAGTATTATAATATTTACAGTGTAAGGTCATTGGCTTTCACTTGGAGAAAGATAGGAAGTCTGTGCAGGGTTCTGAGCATAGGAGGGATGTAATCACTCTGGCTACCACATGACACCCTCTGTAAGGGGTAGATAGAAGCGGGGAGACCAGCAAAGAGGCAAATCATAGTAATCCGAGCAGAGAAATGGCAGTGGTTTTGTTCAGGGTGGCAGCAGTGGGGGCGGTTGGGTTCTTGAGATATTTTGAAGGTAGAGTTGATGGATTGTGTGGTACGACAGAGCTGAGGCAAGGATATGGTGAAAGGTTTTGGCTTGAGCAATTGGTAGGATGGAGTCACAGTTTACTGAGATAGGGAGACTGGGAGGAACAGGTTTGGGGGCAGGTGGTCAACTTTATTTTGGACATGTTAAAGTTTGAACTGCCTGTTAGACATCTGATGGGAATGTGATTGTTCATAGGCTGTTAATGGGTGGGCTTGTACTAGAATATTCCTTTCTCACTTCACCTTACTAACAACTTTCCTCAGTTCCCAGCCTCAGAGTTATTTTCTTAGGGAAACCTTCCTGGATCCCTGTCCACATGCCTGGATTGGTTCTTATTACAGGTGCACCTAGTAGCCGCCCTTTCCTCGATAATCCTTGCTGTCCTTGGAGTTCATGGGCACTCTGTGTGGCATGCTTGTCTCTTGTACCGTGAATTCGCAGAAGCAGATGACTTACTCGGTCTGATGGAATAACAAGAGGTTTTGCTGAAATGAAACTGAGGCTGAACAGATAAAGAGATACATTTTGATCCTGCTATTTTAGGTCTGCCATGTGAATATCATCCCGAGAACCCAAAGCAATCTGTGGGCCCCACAAGGACAGGTAGTCCTGTCTTGTTTCCTGTAGCCCCCAGGAGAAACTATAGGAGAGCCTGGCACATGGTAGACACAAAGGATGTGTTTGTGTTGAGTATTGAATAGAATTTGTTTTCAGGAGAGAGAGAGGTATGGATTCAGACTCTGTATATTCAATAGGCAACAGCTTTCTGATGCTTAGAAAGTATGAAGGGATGTTCCAGGCTTTGCTTTGAGATGTTCCTCCTTATTCCCGTGCAGTTTTCATGTGGAGGCCCTGCTTGAGGATTGTGAATGCACATTTTAGTCTTTGAGACTACACACTTTCGTCTACACACTTGCCCAAGGGGATCTAATTCAGGGTGGCAGTAATGAATTTCGGAAAAATTTCAGTTTTGAACTTCCTGTTTCTGACTTAAAAAACAAAAAACAAAAAACCAAACAAACCCACAACACACACCCATACAAACCCCACACAACATCATAATAACTGGGGTTATTTTTTCCCAGCGCGGTAAAGCTTGTTTTCCTTAGTAATTTGATTTTTGTTCTTAAAGCCCATCCTCCTCCTGTTACGCAAGCCTCTCTCTCTGTCGTGGTCTGAAGCTGTTTTCAGTTTGCACGGGCATTACAGTCATTTCCCTGACAGCTACACAGATGTCCTGGATCCTTCCAGCAGCTCTGCCAACCGACATGTCTCCAGGAGGAGCTAATGCCTGTCTTCAAACCCACAGTCTGGTTTGATTTCTTTAAAGTGATTACATCCTGCTCAGGGGAGCTATAAAATCTACTTGGAGACGGTTAGTAAAACCTAACCGTCTTGGAAACAAGACTTTAACTGCACCCCAAAGCTGTGTCTAGAATAATCATTCTTGCTGGTGATCGCTAGCAGAAATCTTCCTTCCCCGTGGTGCCTGAACCCCACTGCACTGAACAACAGCCCCCAACCAGGGCTCCAGCTTTGTGCTGAAAAAATGTTCCAGGGCGGCAGGCCTGAGCTGGAACCAGGATTTTCCACGTAGGCCTGAGCTCCCAGTTAAGCAACTGGGAAGAGCTGCTGCCTTCCTGTGAGCAGAGCATTGCCGTAGTTAAGAGGTTTTATTCCTCAAGCTAAATGCTCCAAATGCTCTTTTGTTTCCTTTGGACTGTTTCTCTTTCAGCGTCTCTCTCTGTTCTGTTCTTTGCCCCTCCAGCATCAGGTTTTTCTCTTTCGAGTTGTTTCAGTTTGCTGGAGCCGCTTCACATCTTCCCAGAGAATAAGAGCGAAGGCGCTTTCTGGGACTTTATCATCTCTGCCTCAAGCTTCCCTTTTGCGCTTAAACGACCTTGCTTCTTTCTGCGTCCGCCGTTGTCCTGTCTTCTTCATCGAGGGGGCCAGTGCTGCGGCCTCCATTTCTTCTGAGCTCCTACCTGTTTCACCTTTGGATGTGACTTCTTCCAACATACTGAGAGAACACTGGTGGAAGACCCCACTGGCTTTCTTATTGTGACACAAATAGTCTTCGCTTTAGCCTCTCTTTCCCGGGTGCCGCTTTGGAGACCACTGTCCGCGTCCTCATTCCCACAGTTTTCTTTTCTTGGCTTCTCTGACCTGTGGCAGCACATGCACATGGTTTATGCCTTCTTCCCCTCCTTGTGCCTCTTGCTGTTCGCTGTGTTTTCTTCTTCTGACCGGCCAACTCTGGTGGTTCTCGAAGACACGGTCTGGGCCGTCTGTTCATCTTGCTTGAAATTCGCTCTTCATTGGGGAGCACATCCATTCTCAACCTATTCTGGTTACCCCTAAGTGTATCGTGCTTCTGAGCTCAGGTTTTGCCTTTTAAATTATGCCTTCCACGTTTCTTGGCTGTCCTGTCTTTTCAAAATAGGAGCCTATTAGTTCTCCCTTCAAACCAGATAACTCCCTTTACTTCACTGTCTCTGGTGCTCATGCTATTTATCCTTTGGCTGCATGGGCTGGAATCCTCAGAGCCTCTCTGAACTCCTCTGTGTCCCCTTTCTGCCATCCCTTGCCATTCACCAGCTGCTGTTGATTCTTCTTTCCTAATGTCTTTCTGCTCTCAGAGGGTGGAAGGAAACTAGCCCTTGTTGTCTACTTGGTGCTGCGTATTGGGCTAGGGAAGTCACCTCACTGCATCCACGGGCACTCTGACGGCTCAACGCACTTGCTCAGGACCATCCAGGTGGGCAGTGGTGGAGGTAGGAGTCTCGCCTGACACCAGGGGCGCAGGCTCTCATCACCCCAGAAGACGTGAGCTGTTCTTCTTCCCTCCGGGTCTGACCCTCCATTCACCCTCCATGTGAATCTGCACTCAGCATTTCTGCTGTCCCCCTTCTGCTCAGAAACCATCAGTGGCTCCCTATTTCCTACCTGAGACATAGCCTTTGCATTTTGATGAAGAAACTGAAGCCCAGAGTGAAGTGAGAAGCTTGTGTCCAAGGTGCACATGGTTGGCTGTGGTGTGTACTGCCAGGTAGACTTGACGCCAAGTCCATGCTTCTTTTCACTCAGCTGTTGAAGATTCTTCTGCCTGGTTTTTAAGGCCCACCATTGTTTTTCTGACTCTCTGTACCCAACCCCATTTGCCACCACTTCTTAGCACACAGCTTCTAGACTCATCTGCTCATCTCAGTCTCCTTCACCCCTTAGTAGTTCTGGCCTCTTAGCCATGTTTGCTTGCCTTCCCTAACTTGTTGGGATATCTTCCTTTCTTCCTTGGACCCGTCTCAATACTTCACCTGCTTCAGGCCTCAGCTCTTTCCAGAAACCTGCTTCAGTTAGTTTTCAGGGACCTCACTCGCTAAATTCCACGCCACATAATTAATTACACACTTAATTATAGATTTGTCATGACTGTTTGCTGCAGTTTCATGTGTCTGAACCTGTTCTTCTACAGGGACCATGCCTTTTAATTCATTTTTCTTCTGATTCTCCACCTTCTTGGAGGGTGGGGGCTGTCTGGGCTTACAACAGGCAACTGGAAGGGCCCAGATCTTGGGTTGGTTTTGTCCGTCATCTTCATAAGTGCTTATCCATCATTTGGGGCCTTCTCTGGTGATGGGAGTCTGCAGCTGCCTCTTCGTTCCCGGGTGGTGCTGTGGACTCATTCAGGACAAGCTGCCCAAGTCTACTGCACAGAAACGGTGACGGGCCATGCAGCGTGGTGTCAGGAAGTGGGGGCTTTCACCCGCCCGTGGTGCCTGGCAACACTGCAGAGTTTGCAGTAAAGAGGACGGGATGAGAAATTGCAGCGTTCCTCTGCACAGAGGACAGATGCCAAGGGAAAACAGAAGTTCATTCAGACTGGGCAGAAGGCCTGGTTTTGGATCCTGCCCAGGTGGTTACCGCTGTCTTAATAATTATTCATGGCGTCAGAGCCAGGGAGACCATCTGCCTGACAGCCTTTCTCAGCTCCCTTTCTGTCCTTCAGGAGGCCATGGCCAAGAGCGGGGTGTGTGTGTGGCGGGGAGAGCTAGTAGGAGCTTTTACATTTTTATTTATTATTAATTTGTTTATAAAAAACCTTCCTTTGTTATTGAAGGTTTCAAACACCCAAAAGTAGAAAAAATAGTGTGATGGACTTCTTTTTCCCAACACCCAGCTTTGACACTTACCAACATTTTATTAATCTTCTTTCCTTCATCTCCACCCCTCCCCCACCTCATCCAATATATATACCCCCTTGTAGTTTTGTTTTTATTTTTATTTTTTTAAAGATATTATTTATTTATTTATTTGACAGAGAGATAGCACAAGTAGGCAGAGCGGCAGGCAGAGGGAAAGGGAGCAGCAGGCTCTCTGCTGAGCAGGGAGCCCAATGCGGGGCTCGATCCCAGGACCCCGGGATCATGACCCGAGCCGAAGGCAGCCACCTAACCTACGGAGCCACCCAGGCGCTCCTCTAGTTTTGTTTTTAAAAGCAAAGTAAGGGCACCTGGGTGGCTCAGTCGTTAAGCGTCTGCCTTAGGCTCAGATCATGATGCCGGGGTCCTGGGATCGAGTCCCACATCAGGCTCCCTCCTCAGCGGGAAGCCTGCTTTTCCCTCTGCCACTCCCCCTGCTTGTGTTCCCTCTCTCACTGTGTCTCTCTCTGTCAAATAAATAAAATCTTTAAAAAAAAAAAGCAAAGTAAATTGGGGCGCCTGGGTGGCTCAGTCACTTAAGTGTCTGCCTTCAGCTCAGGTCATGATCTCGGGGTTCTGGAATCGAGCCCCATGTCAGGCTCCCTGCTCAGCAGGGAGTCAGCTTCTCCCTTTCCCTCTGTCTCTGCCCTCTGCTCATGTTCGCTCTCTCTTTCTCTCTCAAAATAAATACATAAAATCTTTAAAAAAAAAAAAAGCAAAGTAATTGTACAGTTTGGTCTGACCTTAATGGTTAGTGGCGTTGTTTTTGTGATTTGTCCCCGTTGCTCAGAGCAGTGCAAGCAGAACGGTCATTGGGCTGTTGTCATGGCACCTGGGTATTCGTGGCTCTGCCATTTTGTTTTCTGTCTATCTGTCTCTCCTTGATCTTGCTCCTCCATTTGGATTCATGACATTCTGGTCAAGAGCCGGGTCCAGTGGTTTTCGATCAGGGCTTTGGAAGCCACGTGGGGGTCTTTTTGGGTCAGTACAGTGACTGGAGATGCTGCTGCTGGCATTTAGGCTGACAGGGGCCCTGGGGGGGTGGGAAGCAGGGGTGTTCCTTTAAACATCAGGGGATGGTTCTGCACAGTGAGCACTTGTCCCGTCCACCGTTGGTTGTGCTCCTGGGCACTTTTTTTTTTTTTTTATGTTTTATTTTTAAGTAATCTCTTTGTCCAGTGTGGGGCTGGAACTCACGACCCCAAGAACAAGAGTCCCACGTTCCACCAGCTGTGCCAGCCAGGCGCCCCCCAGCTCCTGGGCACTTCAGAATGTACAATGTGGATCAGGGATTGACTTTCTTTTTCTTTCTTTTTTTTAAATTTTATTTATTTATTTGACAGAGGGAGACACAGCGAGAGAGGGAACACAAGCAGGGGAAGTGGGAGAGGGAGAAGCAGGCTTCCCGCGGCGCAGGGAGCCCGATGTGGGGCTCGATCCCAGGGCCCTGGGATCATGACCTGAGCTGAAGGCAGACGCTTAACGACTGAGCCACCTAGGCGCCCCTGGGATTGACTTTCTCTTGATGCTTTTTAAGGCTTAAAATTTGATACAATCCCTTTGGCCTAGATCTCTTTTGACTCATGCAATCAGGAAACTGTAACTGGCCTCTGGCACGTTTTAAGCGTTCATCATTTGATCCAAATTCTTTGTTTATATTACTTGGGCAAACGGGGTATTTTGCAGCCTGTGTCCCAGCTTTACATTGTCCCTTTTTCTGCCTATCATTATCATTAGCATCCCTGCCACTGCCCATTGGAGAATGGGGATGGAGACACAGTGACATTTAGCCTGACAGGTCGTTTGCAGCTTTTTTGTGCCGCAGGGACTGCTGGTGAGAGAGAGGTTGTGGAAGATAAACCACAAAAGGGTTGTAGCCTGCAGGGGCGGGCTTGTACGATATTCTTGTGCTTCTTCCAGCCATCAGCCTGGTGCTAGGGGGGAAGCACCCCATAGCAGGTGGTAGCTGATTATCTTGGGTGCAGTTGGGGAGCCTCTGTGGGCAAAGCATGGCAAGTCACCCTTCTGAGTTCTTTTTATTTTCAGCCTCTCTCTAGATGGATGGCAGCCTTCCTCAGTGGGAAATGAAATGTGTTCAGACAACTTGGGCCGCAGGCACGGATGAGAATGGGCTAATGGTCACTGAGGAGGGAGCTGGGGGGGAGACACACAGTTAGTCATTAGTAATCTGTGACTGCTGCCGGCCGCTGCCAGTTAGCACCGACTGTGCCCAGGACGCAGGCACTCTGGGCTTGTCCTTTTTGGAAGACTCTGGGGCCCAAACGCTTGTCTCAGCCTTTGTGCTGTTCAGGCCCCAAATCTGCATGAAAGAGGCGATCAGTAACTTGATGCAGGACAAGGGGAGCCCCTGGTCGACCTGAGTAGATGGTCCAGCCCACATGCACGTTTCTGCACTTTCCACAGTAATCTCACTTAACTCTTACACCAACCCTGCGGGATAGGTAATTAGGACTATCCCCACATTACACTCCAGGAAGCTGAGGCACAGGATAGTATCTCAGCGAAGTAGAAGCTGAGCTTAGAGGCGGGTCTCCGTTAGCTCAGAGAAGAGTGTGAGTTATTCTGAAAAGCTTAGACTTGGTCTCAGGCAGGGGGAGCCATCGGAGGAGATTGAACAGGGAGGGCCTGGGTGAAATTTGCCTTTTATAGAGCGAGCTCGGGCCTGCGCCTCCACCAGCGAAGTGTCACACGAGGTTTGGCTCGTAAGTGAGCGCTTGAGCGCTTCACTGTCAGGTTGGTTTTGAATCAATCAGCTAATTATTTCCTAGGACTCCCCCCCCCACCCCCGCCGCCGGCCCTTTGTAGCTTTTGCTGATGTTGTTTCTCTTCACTGGTTTGACGTTTAAGTGGGAGTCAGTTTGCAGTGTTTGAGCTTCTTTTTCAACCTCACCTTAACTGTCTGAAAATCACGATAGAACCTTCTTCCTAACATGGCAATATTGCTCGGTAAGACTGGCTCACAGTTCAGAGGAAATGCCAGCACGCAGAAGGCAAGTGGCTTTAATTACTTAATCTGAGCTCATTTTAAAAATTGGAATGACCGTCTCATCATCAGAGTTCTGTGTACATTGTATTTTATTCCTGCCCAGGTTCCACCTAGCTAACTACTTTTGTTATGAGCTGTGTGTCAAGGCCAAATATTGCATTTTCAAACCAGGAGTCAAATAGCAATTTAAAATCCTCACTTTCGTACCTGCCTGTGAAATTCACATAAATGAAGTGGAAATACAGTGGGCCGCTTGTTATGAAACACCGACTCTTTCTCATGGTAGAGACCTTTATGAGCTAGCCATTTTGGAATTTATATATGCATATACAACACACATATTTTCTTCTTTTTAGTTTGCCTTCCACTTTCTTGATTTGCCCACTTGTGATTTCTGCTTACAAATTAGACTTTTTGGAAACTAGTGGTCCCTTCAAGAGGTACATTTGGGGGCGCCTGGGTGGCTCAGTCGGTTAAGTGTCTGCCTTTGGCTCAGGTCATGATCCCAGGGTCCTGGGTTTGAGTCCCGGGTCGGGCTCCCTGCTCAATGGGGAGTCTGCTTCTCCATCTCCCTCTGCCTCTCCCCTCCCTTGTGCTCTCTCTCTCTCAAATAAATAAGTCTTAAAAAAAGAGGTACTTTTCATAATTTTGAAAATAAAACCTACCCCTTGAACAGGCATCAACCTGGCTTGTCCACCTTCCTGTCTGTTTCTGCAGCTGGTCCTCTTCTGCTTCCCCACGTCTCCTCTTTCGCCAGGGCTAGCCCCACTGTGGCTGCCTCATTTAGTCTCTCTCTGATAGCGTTCCCCACCTCCTTACCCTGCAGAAATGTCCCTCCTGACCGCATGCTCCAGGAGCCTGACGTTCTCTTCCTCACTCCCTGGCTGGGGAAAAGCTAGGGAGCAGGTGTTTGTGTAGATACGGTAGATGCAACCTGGCTGCCTAGCGCACTAACGTGGGTTTCTGCCACAGGGGGATCAAAGCTTGCATGCCCACGATACAGTGGTACCCAGCACCACTTCTGTTGTATCCAGCTGGGAGAGCTGATATATGGCTTGCTCTGAATTAAACAATGGTAAAAGTAGGCAGCAGATCATAAAGTCAAGAGCATGATAACAACTGTTTTTTATATACTCTGCACGGATGCTCATTGGCTTTCATTGTTTTTTAAGTTTATTTTTTTATTTTTAGTAGTCTGTACTCCCAGTTTGGAGCTTGAACCCACAACCCTGAGATCAAGGGTCACATGCTCTTCTGACTGAACCAGCCAGGCGCCCTGACTTTCATTCTTTTTTTTTAAGATTTTATTTATTTACTTGAGAGAGAGATAGAGAGAGCATGAGCATGAGTGAGGGCCGGGGAGAGGGAGAAGCAGGCTCCTGACAGAGCAGGGATATGTGGGGTTCTATCCCAGGACCCCGGGACCATGACCTGAGCTGAAGGCAGATGCTTAACCGACTGAGCCACCCAGGCGCCCCCTCCAACTTTCATTCTTAATAATTGTTATTTTAAAAGTTTCTCTACTAATAAATATTAATTCATTGTAAAAAAATTTAGGCCAAAAAATGAAGAAAAGGCCTTCATAATCCCACTACCCTGAAAAAAAAAATCCCCATTACTTTTTTGGTGCATATTCTGCCATTTCTTTGATACATAGGCAAATGCAAACATATGGCTTATGTAATAATACTGTTTTGGAAGTCTGACCTTCTTTTCACTTAACACTTACTCTGATCATGTTTTCCAGGCATTAAAAATTCTCCTAGAATGTATTTCTAAATGACCGCAGAACATTTGTTAGTTTGAATTAATGGTAGTGTTACACAGGTAGCCCTTTCTTACTGGAAATTGTTTTTGGCACTGTTGATATAGTTTTAAGATGAGCATTCCTGTAGCTGTTGCAACCCTGAACCTTTCCTAGGATAAATTTCTTAAAGCAGAAATGATGAGCCAGGCTTTTTTTTTTTTAAAGCTTTTGACGTGGAATAATATTTACTTTTTTTCCTTTCCAGACACTACAACAACAGGAGTGCAAACTTCTCTACAGCCGAAAAGAGGGTCAGAGGCAAGAAAATAAGAACAAAAATAGATATAAAAACATCCTGCCCTGTAAGTATTAATATTCTGTTCAGTAATATTCACTCTTGGAGAGTTTGATTCCTCAGTGTCCCTGTAACTTTTCCTGGGTGCCACATGCCTCCTCAGAAGATCCGAGGTCTTAGCCTCTTTCAGTTGTGAGTGGTTTCCAAAATCATCAAACGTGGTGGGGATGGTTGATGTTCACTGAGTTCCTCTGGTGCCCGTACTGGGTAAAATTGCCACCAGGTAGTCTGAAGTGGGTTGTTTCCTTCTGTTAATTAATTTTGTCTGCCTAAGAGTGAGAATCTCAAGGCTTGCCATCTCCCTGGGTCAGGCCACATCAAGGCCCTCAGAGGTCCCAGGCTTGTGTCCTTGCACTTCAACACTCAGCCTGTGGGGCTTGGGAAATGCACACCTCCTTGCCGGGACTCTATTCCTTCTTCTGGGCAACAGGCAGCCAGCCTCCCCCCGAGGACTCTTCAACTGCTCTGCTCCCTGATCTCCAGAGCTCGAGTTACAGGAGATATAGGTAATACCTGCACTCTGCTCTGAAAAGGACCCTGAGGTATCCATAAGGCATTTAATCCCCAGATGCTCCTGGTAGAGCCCAAGCTGAGCCACAGGGAACAGAGGCCTGGAGGGATGGAGGTCTTAGGTGAGGACCCCAGAGATGGCACGAAGTAGTTGTCGTAGCCCCTCTCTCATGAGGGCTGACCCTGTGCCAGGCTCTGCATCTGTCTCACTTACTTCTTTCCACAGCACAGAAAGCAGGCGTTCTTATTTTCCCAGTTTTATAGACCGTTTTAGCAAGGTTGGAAGCAAGGGAGAACTGGCATAGGAGCCCCCAAAGTACCATGCTCTTTCTTGGAGGGATCTCCACAGTGGGCTGTGCAGGGCAGTCCACTGGGGGGAAGGGAAGGAACATTTAGAACTTCTCTTGATTTATATCCTTTCTCTAAAAAGAGAAAGAAAGAAAAATTTAAATCTGACATACAGATTGATGGCAGTGCATGCATAATATATTTACCAACTTAAAAATAGGGCTTGTTTATATATATGTGTGTATATATTTCAGTGTTCAAAAACTTCACAATTAAAGTTTATTGGGATGCATGAGTAAAACTGGTGAGCATTGCTCTAATGTCTCATCAGGTCCAAGGCATTTTGTCAGGTATCATAAACATGCGTGTGTGTGTGTGTGTGTGTGTGTGTGTGTGTGTGTGTAGCATGGTCTTTCTCTTTCTGTGTACATATGTACACATACATGGTACATATGTACATCACATCGATATGGTTATTTGAGATTTGTGTAGGTGAGGATAGGAGGAAGTGGGGGCATTAATAATAGTGAGAAAAGGCAAAAGGAATTTGCAGAGAATCAGTCTGAGTCACAGCATGGTCCTGATGACCTTGGGGAAGCCTCATCCTGTTTATGTGTAAGTTTTCCTTTCTGCTCAGGAGACCTACTGGAACTCATTAGTAAGATGCAGGGATATAGGAAAAGGTGACGGGAACAATGGTATGCAGTATCTGAATAGAGTATCATTGCCTTTTCCTCTCTTACTCCCAGTCAGATGCTTCCTCTTGATTAACATCTTATTTCTTTAGAGATGGGGAGTCCAAGGCATACAGCTATATTACTAATTCCCATTGTAAAATAATTTTTTAAGAGAGGGAGGGTGGGGAGGGGTGCAGGAGAGGGAGAGAGAGAATCTTAAGCAGGCTGCATGCCCAGTGCAGAGCCCGACTCGGGTCTCAATCTCACAACCCAGATCATGACCTAAGCTGAAATCAAGAGTTGGATGTTTAACCAACTGGCCACCCAGCTGCCCCTCTTACTGTAAAATAAGTTGCTTAGGTAGAGCACTGAGATTTCTGTACCAGTAATGTACTTTTGTACAGAATTTAGTCACTTGATACTATCAAAATCTTATCTTCTAGATACTATATTTCGTTCTGCTTCATTAAAAAAAAGCCACCATTTTTATTATGGAAAGTTTCAAATATATTCATAAGTAGACAGAATAGTATAAAGAAGCATACATACCCACTTCCCAGCTCCCAACGTTGTCAACTCATACCAGTCCTGTTTCATTTATACTCTGAGCCACTTTTCCTCTCTCCCCAAATTATGTTGAAGCAAATCTCAGACCTTATGTCATCTATCTGTACTTTACTCTTCTTTTTGTTTAAAAAAAAAAAACCCAATTTTTTGTTTTGAAATACTTTTAGACTCACAAGAAGTTATAAAAATAGGGCGCCTGGGTGGCTCAGATGGTTAAGTGTCTGCCTTCGGCTCAGGTCATGATCCCAGGGTTCTGGGATCGAGTCCCGCATCGGGCTCCCTGCTCCTTGGGAGCCTGCTTCTCCCTCTCCTTCTCTCTCTCTCTCTCTCCCTTTGTCTCTCATGAATAAATAAATAAAATCTTAAAAAAAAGAATAAAAATTAAAAAAAAAGAAGTTATAAAAATATACAGAGGGTTCCCATGTACCCATTATCCAGCTTCTCCCAGTGATAATATCCTGTATATCTGTAGTACATTATCAAGACCAGGGAATTGCTGTTGCTACTTTATTCTTCTTAAAGATAGCATTTTGAGGCATCGTGTGGTGATCAGATCGATGTTGTGCTCATTTAGGAGTTAATTTTTTATGTGGTTTTATCATTAAGTGAACAAAACTTGGACTGGGTTGAGGATTAACTGATTTGAAATGATTTGTCCTGGAGAGGTATGACTGTGGTCTCTCTTTCTTCCAGTTGATCATACCAGGGTTGTCCTACACGATGGTGATCCCAATGAGCCTGTTTCAGATTACATCAATGCAAATATTATCATGGTAATCTTTGCTTTCCACAGTATTTTCTGACCATATGTTGCTAGCCATTTTTTGTATTTTGTATTTCTTGTGACCTGAAAGCAACTTTCAAGTGTTTGAAGGATTTTCTTCCTAAATTTCTAGCCTGAGTTTGAAACCAAATGCAACAATTCAAAGCCTAAAAAGAGTTACATTGCCACACAAGGCTGCCTGCAAAACACGGTGAATGACTTTTGGCGGATGGTATTTCAAGAGAACTCCCGAGTGATTGTCATGACAACGAAAGAAGTGGAGAGAGGAAAGGTATACTCCATGCTCTTCTGATAAAATATTTTTAAAGTATCAGCCATGTCAGGTTACATGTTAAAAATTGAATAAACAAATTAAGCTTATTCTAACTGACTCTCTCGAGAAAAGGGAGTAGAAGAAATTTGATTGTGACATGCCTTGGTGTAGTTTTCTTTATGTTCCTTCTGCTTGGGGTTCATTGAGCTTCTTGAATCTGTGGATTTATAGTTTTCTCTAAATTTGGAAATGTTTATTATTTCTGCAAACACAGGACACCAATTACACGTATATTAGGCTGCTTGGCGTTGTCCTGTGGCTTACTGAGGCTTTGCTCCTTTTGTGCCGTTGTCTTTCTACCCCCTTGCTTAATTTTGGAAGGTTTCTTTTGATGTGTGTCTTTAAGTTAGTCTTTTCTTCTGCAGTGTGTCACCTGCTGTTAGTACTATTTAGTGTGTTTTTCATAGCAGACATTGTCTTTTTCATCTCTAGAAGTTTTATTCTTGTTGTTTTTAATGCCTTCTGTGTCTCTCTTTTTAACTTAAACCTTTTGGACATATGGAGTGTATTTATAATAACTGTTTTAATGTCCTTGTTACTAATTCTGTTATATATGTCTTTTCATTCTTCCTGTTTTTTACTTGTTTAAGGTGGGAAGGTAAATCCAGTCCCTGTTACTCTATTGTATACAGGAGCAGAGGTCCCCAAGGGAGTGTGAGAAGGCCCGTCCTGTACCTTCACGGATTAGAGTACTAACAAATAGTGATTTCATTGGTCATATAAATTATACTTATCATGACATGTAAGCATTTAAACATTAATTTGAATTATTCAAGCAGTATATTCATATAAATATCCAAACACAGTATGGTTACGGTTAAAATTGCCTTTGTCACTGTCCCTTGTCCACCCATTTAAAATCCCTGTTACCAGTGTGATGCGGTCTTCTTGGCGTTTACATACATACATAACGTGTATGAGAGGCATTACCGTAGGCGTTACATACCTGCATTTACGTGTATGTATGTACTTACATATGTATGTGTGCCTATGGAAGTATATAGTACTATTTTCTGAAAAATACTGTATGTAAAAGTGTTTTCATACACTAACTTTGTTGTGCATCTTGGGCCCCACCCAAATGAATGTTCTAACACCTACTGTTAGTACATAGTGGCCTATTTCCTTCTTTTTAGTAATTGCATGATGCTCTATAGTAAGGGTGTACCATAGTTTATTTCACCCTTAGGTATCGAGCATTTAAATGTTTCAGTTTTTGCTCTGAACAAACAGTGCTAAAGTGAATAATCTTATTCTTGCTTGTGTGTGTATGGCAAGTGTTTCTCTAGGTTAGATGTCAAAAAAAGGAATGCTAGATCATAGGGTATGCATGTTGTAAATTCGAAATGATTCGGCTAAACTGCTCCCAGAGTGGTTGTACCAGCATGCACCCTCCAACCCCCACCCAGCTGCTATGTCAAGTACTCATCTCCCCACACTCTTCATGACACTTCAGGTTTTTTAAAAATTGTAACATCCCACACCTACAGAGAAGCAGACAGATCTCATTGAGTGACATTTCTGTGTGTTATCCCAAAGTGAGCCTATCCATGTGGGTTTGTTGTTTTTTTTTTTAAGATTTCATTTATTTATTTGACAGAGAGAGACAGTGAGAGAGGGAACACAAGCAGGGGGAGAGGGAGAGGGAGAAGCGGGCTCCCCGCTGAGCAAAGAGCCCAGTGCAGAACTCGATCCCAGGACCCTGGGATCATGACCTGAGCCAAAGACAGACGCTCAACGACTGAGCCACCCAGGCGCCCCCATGTGGGTTTTTAATATGGAAAAGTTCTGCATTTTTGTCAAAGTTCTTTTGTAGTTATACTTTAATTAGTTTACATAAAATTTGCATGGAATATAGCAGCCATACCTTTAAGTTAAACCTTAAGATAGATGGATGATTTTGGTGTTTGGCGCTCCCAGTATAATTTTCCTATCAGTTTTGAAGGGCACATTGATTTTGTAGGGTTTTCATCATTGTGCTAACTAGTCGTTATGCTTCTGAAAACCTTAGAGGCCAGATCTGGTCACTGTGAAACAAACCTTCCTCCAGCAGCTACCTGCAGTAACATTAGGTGTTTAATGGACAGGTTAAAATGTCTTCTTAGTTTCTGCTTCAGATGAGTATCACCTGCCCTGAGTGTAGAAAGGAAAACTGAGCCCTCCGTCCTATTATCTGGTTTGTAGGAGGCTACCTCTCCTCACAGAACCTGGGGGCATGAAGAGAGATTTAATCTTTTGTTCTCTGCTGAGTCTCCTGAGCAACCAGCAGTCACAGAATTGATTGGCCAGCAATAACATTGAGTGCAATTAATATTAAAAGTGCTTATTTGGGGATAATAAAAATTGTACCAAATCTGTCAAAGAGGTATTTGGGTCTACCAAATACTGCAGGGAAAGCTGAATCAGAATAATAATAAATAAAAGACCATGTAAACCATTGCCAGGCAAAAAAGTTGCACTATTAATTCTTCTGTTCAGCTTTCCCTCTGCCATGTTTGTTTTTTTTTCTTTCAGTTAATCATTGACTGTGGGGATGCCTGCAGCTGCTCTTTAATTGTAGTTTTATGACTGAATTTCTCTGTCTTCCTAGTATAAAAGGTAAATTTCTCTTGCCAATACTGGTGTCTTGGTGGTTGTGGAAAGTCTGCTCCCAGAAAAAAACAAAACACGAAAACATTCTCTGCCCAGGACACCAAATATATACAGACTCATCTCTCATTGAGCTAATATCTTCCTCTTTGGTACCAAGAATGATTTACTTGGTGCCATGTTTTTCAATCTGTCTGCTCTGAGGCCAGCAGCTATTGCAGGCTCGGTGTTCCCAGGCGCCCAGGGAAGCGACGGTGACGTGTGTAGTAGGTAGCAAATGGATCTGGATATAGAAGAAGCAGCTGGTTCAAAACCCCACCGGCTGCCTTGCTGTGCTGGAATTGTTCACACTTGGGTTAGATAAGGCATGGAGTCCTCCTACACGGGTGCGGAAATAAGCCAGACAGTCTGGCTCTTTGGGCAACCCGTCCACCTCCAGAGTGCTTGTTAGCTTGCCTTTCCTGCAGAGTGACTGGCAGATCTCTGGAAGTCAGAATTCAGTGATGGCTAGACAGAACCCTCAAACCAGCTAGTCCCTCACTCTGCATCTTTGCTTCTTTAGAGATAAATGAGCAATCCTTGCCTGTCCTTTGACATGCGTCTTAGATCAGACAGCTCTGCAAGCTTTCCAGGCACCTGCTTTTCTTATTTGAACTTTTTTTTTTCCTTTTCTTTGAAAATCCACCAGATGCTAGACAGGCCATTTTCTGAATATTGTTCATTAAGCAAGACTCGAGTATTTTTCTTCCCCGAATATTTATTTTCCTCTGGTTTAGGCTTTAATTTCAGAGTTCAGAGAGATTAACTGTCTTTTCTCTGATCCCTTTCAGAGTAAATGTGTCAAATACTGGCCTGACGAGTATGCTCTAAAAGAATATGGGGTCATGCGTGTTAGGAACGTCAAAGAAAGTGCTGCTCATGACTATACATTAAGAGAACTTAAACTTTCAAAAGTTGGACAAGTAAGTATATTGTCGTATTTTAGAGACTTTGGTAACTGGTTTTGGCATGCAGTAGTCCAAGGTTGTGCAGTTACTCATGTTTGCATGCATTCATGCCATTTATCGGGTGCCTTCTATGTACCAGGTGCATACTGGTACATTGCAAACACGACAGGTGCAATCCCTGCTCCCAGAGAGCCTGGGGAGATAGAAGGTTAAAAAGTAAGCAACCAACTAAGCTTTCTGCTTGTGTTTAGTCTAGGAAGGCTGCAGGAAGTTATGTTAGAAGCGACTGGGTATTTGAGATGGAGTAATCAGGGAGAGCCTTTCTGAGGTTCTATCACTTGAGCCGAAGGTGGGGGAGCCAGGCATCGGAGAGTCTGGAGAACAGTGTTCCGAGCAGTGGGAATGGCGGCTGCAAAGCCCCTGAGGCCTGTTTCGTGATCAGATTCCATGGCATCAGCTCCTAATTGCATATAGTTTAAGTTTGTCACTGGGGTGACTGCCTTTACAAAGCAGGGTTAGATTTGGATTCATTTTAATTTTGTGGTTAGAGAGGGCTTACTCTTTCAGGGTCTTTTGGGGACCCAGAGATGAATGAAGTCTTTGAGGAGTTGAAATCATGTAGCAGTGAGAAGCCACATACACAGACAGCTGTACCCCAGACCCAAGCGCCGTGGAATGTTGCGAAGGCCAGGCTTCCTTCCGGCTGGGGCATCAGAGAGACCGTTTCAGAAGATGCTGGGCTTTTCTGGGTGAGCTTTCCACTGGAGAGAGAGGGCCTCCCAGGTGGAGGTGTCACTGTGAGCCCCCGCCGTGATGTGCAGACTGAAGGGAAATGGGATTTATGGGGAACGAAGGCAAGTAGCGAATTGAGGGAATCAGCTTGAGAGAGGTGGGGACCAAGTTGGGAAGAGTCTTAACTCTCGTGTTCAGAACTGTGAACTCTGTGCGTTAGGTAGCTGGGTGCCTGTGGCCAAGGCTGCCTCCAAGAGAACGCACACGCAGAGCTGCGTGCCAGGGAGGTGTCTGACAGCCCTGGGCGGGGAGGCCCGGGCCGGGTGACCCGAGTGGCCAGCAGGCCCGCTAGGAGGCTGCTGGTGGTGGGGTCTGGCAGTCTCCTCTCCAGGTCAGATCCCAGGGCCTCCGGCACTTGGTTTTTGTTTGTTTGTTTGTTTGTTTGTTTCCTTATTCCTGCCTTTGGAAATGAATATTATGCAAAATGCCAGAATAAATGGAAGAGGAGCGACCCCGTGCCAGATGCCTTGAGGCGGCACCTGCAGGACATGGGGATGGTTGGGCTGTTGGAGGAGGAGGGGGGAGAACCAAACGCAGTGTGAGTGGCCCTGTGGTGAGGGCAGAGGAGCGGGCAGAAGCTGTGCAGCCAGGCAGGGCTTGAATCGTCCAGGTGAAAGGTGGTGCGGTGGTGGCAGCGACGGTGGACAGAAGAGGACCTCCTGGAGGTAACGGGAGTAGGTGGGAAGGGTTTGGTGACGGTGTGGATGGGGGGCGAGGGGCAAGGGCAGCGTTAAGGATGACCGCCAGTTTTCTAGCTTGAGCGTTGGGTTGGTGGCACTGGATTTGAGAAGGGAGGGAAGGGTGAACACCTGGACAGGTAAAGTGTGAGATGCCCTTGAGACGTCAAGACGAAGAGGCCAGGGAGGCAGGAATGGAGAATGGCCGAGGAGGGGAGGCGGGCTCCAGTGCATCGTGGGTGGGTGGCAGCAGGACGCAAGAAGGAGGAGGTGACCACAGACGCAGATAGAGGAGCCGACATGCAATTGCTCGATGTTCTCCATGAGGCGAGGCCATCAACTGGCATTTGAAGGGAATCAGAGACGAATTATCCTTGGAAAGTGGGAAAAGTATCCAGTAGTAGTGGGTAGAGACGATGAGGAATCCAGTGAATTTTCAGGCAGTGCTGAATGCCCAGTTGAGCTGGTGAACATGAACGTTTAGCGACGCCAATCACCTGGTGTGATTTTTCTCCAAGGACACTGTTCCTTGGGTATAAAACAGAGAAGGTGGGTGGTTGGTTTTGTCCAGGCCTAGGGCTTTGCCCAGGGGTGCAGTGGATGGAGAGAGAGTGGAGGGTGATTGTCAGAATGGTACACGGTGGCGGGGGGGGCACCTGGGTGCCTCAGTTGGTTGAGCATCCCACTCTTGATCTCAGCTCAAGCCCCAGGTTGGGCTCCATGCTGGGAGTGGAGCCTACTTAAAAAGAAAAAAAGTAGTACGTAGAGTCCAAGCCCGACAAGGGGCAGTTGGGGCAGGAGGAGACGGGTGGAGAGTGGAAGAGTGCTCAGTGGTCTGCTGAGCTCCATGAGGTGGTCAGAGGACCAAAGCAAGCTAGAGGCCTGGGCGGTTGTGGCCCAGGGTGGGAGGCTGGAACTTCTGATGTTAACGGGGGTGCAGTTCTGTTGATGGCGGGGTAGGGGGAGGTTTACTCTGCTACAGAGAGTGAGAGAGAAGCTGGGAAAACATAGCTGTCAAGCAGAAATGGAAGAGATTTAGAGGACACTGGCCAGAGATTCCACATAGGTTTGTTCAGTTTTAGGCTAAACCACCCATCTTCTTGTTATCAGGTGTTTCTGAGTAGCAGGTGGATGTTTCTTCAGTTTTAGTGATAAACCATCCTTCTTCTTGCTAACAGTGATTTTTAAGCATCAGGTACAGGAAATGTTGGCATCTGGGTTTGTGTTTTATACCCATGGACTCAGGTGCCGTCACAGGACAGGTGATTTCTCCAGAATTCCTGGTCACATGCTAACCGCTTTTTATGGAACACATTACATTTTTTTCTAAAAGTGCTGTGACGTGATCTTGTTAAGTTTCCTAGTAGGGAGGAGTTGGGTCAGAGATCTCCTGGGACAGAGATTTACCAAGGAGGAGGAGCAGGGCTGTTGTGCTGGGCAGCTGGGTCTCCTTCCCTGACTGTCCTTCCTGTGTAGCCCCTGAGTTTTAGCTAACTGGTAACATCAAGAAAAATTTTTATCAGTAAAAATTGTAAAAGCAATTGACATCAGTAAATTAAATGCACATAATTCACGAAAAGATGTTATATGGTTCAGATTCATTGGATGTCCTGAAGGTCACTGGTAGTGGACACTGGCTTCGTTTATCTTTCTTTTTTAAATCTCCTTTAAAAACATCAGTAGCTTGGGTTTCCTTCAGCCTCTGAGGACGAAGATGGGGCAGTCAGCAGTGCTGGTACAGCGACCTCATCTGGGTGGACCTAGAACGTGGTGCTTTTGGTCCTCTGTAGTCTTGACCTTTGTGAATGATCCCTCTCCTCAGGAGAGCACGGGTGGCTGAGTCTCTTATTGCTGCCAAGGAGTGGCTGTGTGTTTAACTGGTCTTGTTTAATCCCTCTCAGTGGTATTGTGAGAGAGATCATTATTCCTCTTTGCAAATGAAGAAATTGAGGCTTAGAGATGTGTGGAGACCACAGTGATTATGAATGCTGGGGTTCGGGCCTCAACCCAGCCTTCTGATCACAAAGCTTGCCTTTCTACCTACTTTGCATTGAACAGAAGGTTAAAACACTACGAGGTAGTAATAGAAGTGGGTGTTTTGGGAGAGGGAAGGAGGGCTGGGTGTAAAAAGACAAAGAGGAACACGTGTCTTGAGAGGATAGCTGTTTTCTCATCTGCTGGGAAGAGAGCCCCAGGTCCCAGAGGCTTCAGTTGCCCCCTGAGTTGGATGACACACGGATGACGAGGAACGGGGACATTGCCTGCCACTGAGGATTCAGAAAGGTGACTCAGGTTGTAGCTTCCTGAGGAGCTAATTGCTGAACCGGACATTTTGGTTCTTAGGACAGAGGCAAAGAGTTGCCTTCAGGATTGCTCAGCCAGCTCCAAAAGGAGACATGATTGGGAAACTCGTCTGAGTTTTAAATGGAGCGTGAGGAGATTCAGTGCCGGCCTGCTCCGTTGGCTCACATCAGGTCTGGGCAAGATCAGAACTGGGTGATTCCTCAACCTCTTGATTTATTTAATTCTTTTCTGGTTTTTCTTGGCTCTACTCCAGGGGAATACAGAGAGAACCGTGTGGCAATACCACTTTCGGACCTGGCCGGACCATGGAGTGCCCAGTGACCCTGGGGGCGTGCTGGACTTCCTGGAGGAGGTCCACCATAAGCAAGAGAGCATTATGGATGCAGGGCCTGTGGTAGTTCACTGCAGGTGACCGGCCCCTGCCCCCTCTCTGGGCAGCAGCCTGGCCCAGCTCTTAATGCCACTAGGGCTTGCTTTTACCTACTCAGCCCAGCTCTTGAACTGTGAGAAAAATTTAATCTCTGTTTGAGGCATGCATAAACTGCATTAAGGCACACTTTGACCCCAGAGTATTTTTCTTGTGGGTCCTACAGGACTGCCAGGTATTGGCGGTGGCCGGGCAGAGGGTGGTGAACTTGATCCTTATTCTCAGGGAGCCCCTACGTAGTCTCGTAATGTCTGCTTGTGTTTTTTGCTTTTTTTAAAAATATGGTGATTTAGAATTCATCGCTTTGATTGTGATCCTATTCTCTTCTGCCACAGAAATAAGATACATTCCCCCCCCCCCATAAGACACTTGTTTGCTTCAAAAGATTTGGACCACTCCCCACCCAGGCCTCTGGAGCCCCGCCCGTGGCCTCTACCACGGTTTACAGCCTGCTGGCACCCAAGTCTGGGCTTTGTGGTTATACCGGGGAAAGTTTAGTTTCCCAAAACTCATCCATACGTTGGGCAAGTAGCTGCGTGTGAAACTTTATTCACTTTTTTAAAAGCTACTGTTTATTGAGCACTTGCTCCATTCCAGCCTCTGAGCTTAGTGTTTTCCATACATTACTAACATTTGAGCCACACAACAACCTTGTGAAGTATTTACCATTATCCCCATTTCACTGACGAGGAAACTGAGGACCAGAGAGGTATAGGACTTACCTCAGGCACATTGTACTGGAGAAGCTGGGCTCCAAGTATAGGTTGGACTAACTCCAAAGCCCCGTGCGCTTAGCTAATCTATTCAAATAGACAATCTTATAAATACTCCCAAGAGCAGACATTGTTTCTGGTAGTATTAGTAGCTTGGTTTTGAGTCCGAAACCCCCATGGACGACTCCACTGTCATTGCTCTTTGTCCTTTTGCCCCCAGTGCTGGAATCGGCCGTACAGGGACGTTCATTGTGATTGATATCCTCATTGACGTCATCAGAGAGAAAGGTAGGTCATCTGGAGGGCAAGAAGCGATAGTTCCTGTTTTTAGTTTATGTGCTAGTGAAAATAGCCCCGGGGGAGAGAATTTGAATGTTAAAACATTTTCACAAAATCTGGGCTGAAGACTTTGACTTTCAGTATGTTTACACGAGAGAACAAAACATTCTCTTTGAGCTTTTGACATAAAATGAAGCTTAGGAGCAGTGTGTGTGTCCCACTGCCAGGGACTTCTGTTGAATGTGCTGCGGTGGTCTGCCCACCCACCTCATCCTGGCTGGACGTTATGGGGTTGGAAAGTGAGGGGATCCCGACCTCCGACACTTTCTCAGGTAATTTTCTGGAATCATTTGTATCGGTCAGAAGGCCAGTGTAGCCATTGGAACACGTTCAGTTAGAACATTAAAGACTAAGTTTGCTCTATCTCTGAGTCTGCTAAAAGTTGTGCATTACACCACTTCATCCCCCGGCCCTGCGGTTTCTCCTAGTGCCTCATGTTGCTTCCTTTGCAGGCGTCGACTGTGACATCGATGTTCCCAAAACCATTCAGATGGTGCGGTCTCAGAGGTCAGGGATGGTCCAGACAGAAGCACAGTACCGATTCATCTATATGGCCGTCCAGCATTACATTGAAACACTACAGCGCAGGATTGAAGAAGAGCAGGTACCAATCCTGGAGGGGCTGGAGTGCAGATTTTCATTTTCTTTTCTGGGCAGCTCAGTCAGATACGCTCTCCTTTTGAGCAGGATGGGCCTCTGAGAGACAGCTGCCATTGTTTGGGAATGGGAAATTCGTTCCCAACCAGGAAGGGCCTCTCTTCCCAACTCTGATATTTCAGTAGCGGGTAGCTTAGGGAGGTAGCCGCTGTCGTCCTGGCCTGGCAGATTGGGGAACTGCCCCATGGAAAGGTTAGGATTTTTCCCAGACAGACTCCAGGACTTTCACACGGCAAGTTTGGAACTGAAAGCCTCGAAGTGTCCAGCCTGTTCCGGTTTAGATCCGGACTGTCTTTATCCGGATCCCACCTCTTAAACGAATGCTTCGCTCTTCGTAGCACACAGCAGTTTGAACCATCAACTTGGTTGAGTTGGAAACAGTGAAACTTCAATTTTAATAAGCCATGCATAATGAAGAAGAATGTGGAGTTGGATCCTTTCCATTTG
This sequence comes from Callorhinus ursinus, assembly GCF_003265705.2. Taxonomy (NCBI): domain Eukaryota; kingdom Metazoa; phylum Chordata; class Mammalia; order Carnivora; family Otariidae; genus Callorhinus; species Callorhinus ursinus. The sequence continues at coordinate 8,646,943 of NW_027397103.1, read as the reverse complement.
AAGCTATTCATAACAGACACAAAGTTGAGTTAATTAGGAATATGCTGAGAGGAGGAAAGTGAGGAGACTGCTCCTTTGGGGATCTAGGCGTCCCCCCCCCAGCCCCCCCCCCGCCCTGCTGCTCTGCCGCAGACAAGGAAGTGTCTAAACAGCACGGAGACCTGCCTGCCTGCTTTACGCTGTGTATTGCCTTCCAGAGAACCCGGCTTCTCAGAATGGTACCTGCTGGCACATGGTGAGACTTCCAGCCTAGCAGAATGGCAGCCACATTATCAAAGCTTGGCTAGCCAAAGTAAGATACCTGTTAGTTAGCTTCGTAGGTTCTCAGTTCACATAAAAACCCTAGAGGGGCACCTGGGTGGCTCAGTCGGTTAAGCATCCGACCCTTGGTTTCGGCTCAGGTCATGATCTCAGGCTTGTGAGACTGAGTCTGGCATCGGGCTCTGCGCTCAGTGCAGAGTTTGCTTGTCTCTCTCCCTCTGCTCCTTTCCCCGCTCTCTCTCAAATAAATAAATAAAATCTTAAAAAAAAAAACCCGAACACTAGATTGTTTCATTGTACAAAAACATCTTCAGCAATAGTGCATGTATAGATATGTAAGGTCAAATAATCAACAAAGTACAGTTTTGACCTTTCGTGCTTTAAATCTGACTTGGTGTTATCGTAAGTGTTGTGAAATATTTAGATGGTTACTATAGGCTATTTTCTTTTTTCTTTCTTTTTTTTTTTAAGATTTTATTTATTTGAGAGAGAGAGCACAAGCAGGGGGAGCAAGAGAGGGAGAAGCAGATTCCCCGCTGAGCAGGGAGCCCGATGCGGGACTCGATCCCAGGACCCTGGGACCATGACCTGAGCCGAAGGCAGACACTTAACCAACTGAGCCACCCAGGTGCCCCACTATAGGCTTTTTTCTATTTGTCTTCTGGTTATACTGAATTTGGGCCAGGAATAGTTAAAGCATAAAGTTGCCCAAAGAGAAGGACCTCCTAATAAATACAAAGAGTATTTATAAACATAGTATAAACACAGTTGGTACAAATTCAGGAATATCTTGAGGCATATGATGTAATCTTGTTTAGAAACCTAGGGGAAAAGCTCTATTTCTTTTAGAAGCTTTGTCATTTATCCTTGTTTTGGCAACTTGAGGGCCTTCCCCTCCCATCCTTGATAGCACTTCGCATCTTCTCGTTACCATATATAGTCTCTCTGACCCTAAATCTCAAGTTGTAATTTGGATTTAGGAGCTCCTTTAAAAATACCTTTATAACTGCTGTTTTTGGGGGTCGGGAGGAGCTAGACAAAAACAGAACATGTTCCTTAAACAGTGAAGCCGCCTGAGTTTTAAATTAAGCAAAAGAATGAAACTCATGTAGGATCATTGGCTAAGCCTTTTAAATACCATCATTTCCACAATTCTAAAGAGTTAAGGACCTTCGGGATTGAAGGAATTTGCGAAAGAGGGTAAATGAAAAAAGAGAGTGCGTCAGGGGTGGTGAGCCCGGGGAAGGAAGCAGGAAGTGGCGCCAGGAGGAGGCGAAGCAGAGACAGGGGGGCGTCCAGGGGAAGGTGCAAGTGAGGCGAGTTTGAGAAAATTCTCAAGTTTTTATAAAGGATTCTTCCCACACTCTGCCATTTACTTGAAAGTAGATTTCTTTGTTAACTTCCACTTAACAGTATTGAATTTTTTTTTTAATTTGCAAAAACAGTGTATGGAATTCCCTTCACCCTGTTAACATATTAACACACTTTATCATTCATTTGTATTTTCTCTATATATATACAATATGTACTTATAAAAACGAAATGCTTGTAAGTTGCCAACATTTGTGCGCCCTTGCCTCTTAATGCTCTGATGTGTACGTCCTAGAAATGAAGACATTCTTTTACCTAACCATCGTGAAATGGTCAGAACCAGGGAGTTCGCATCGGTCCAGCAGTTTTCTAATCTGCAGACCATCTTCAAATTTTGCCAGTTTGTCCTCCTCCGGTCTTTCTGTGGTCCAGGGTCCCCTGGTGCATGTGGTTGTCAAGTATCTTTACTTTCATCTGGGACAGTCTCTCAGTCTTCATCTTCCTCGACCTTGCCATTTTTGAAGAGTTCAGGCCAGTTATTTCGTAGAATGAGCCTCAATGTGGATTTGTCTGATGTGCTTCCTCGATTACGTTCAGGTCTTGTGTTTTTGACAGGACTGGCACAGAAGTGATGTTGCATCCTGATACCTCCCGTCAGGAGCACCTCTGTTGATGTGTTTCATCGACTGGCAGTGTTCTCTTTCTCCACTGTACAGTGATGATGTCCCCCTTTTTAATTACTGTTTTATAGGAAGATGTTTGAGACTGTATAAATAACCTACTTTCCATCATACCTTTTGCCCACTGATTTTACATGTATTCACTATTCTTGCCTGGAAAAATTACTCCTGTGATTTCTGCCCAGTGGTGATTTCCTACTTCCATAATTCCCTTTACCCGTCTAAGTACTAACCAGGCCTGACCCTGCTTAGCTTCCAAGATCAGACGAGATTGGGTGCGTTCAGGGTGGTATGGCTGTAGATCCTAATTCCCTTTTCATTTATTAGGTGGGAGCCTTCTCTAAAGAAGAGCTTTCCCTTCTCATTCATTCATTCATTCATTCATCATTCATTCATTCATGTCAGAATGGGTGATAGTCCATTACTACTGTTTATTTTGTTGCTTAAATTGTCCCAAATTTGGCTAGTGGGCACCTCTTCAAATTGGTCCTTGTGTCCTTTTGATAGTTCCTATTTTTGAGTACTTCCTTTTTTTAAAATGACGTTTTTATTTAAATTCCAGTTAACATACAGTGTAAAATTGGTTTCAGGTGTAGAATTTACTGATTCAGCACTTACGTACAACCCTGGGTGCTCCTCACAAGCGCCCTCCTTGATCCCCTCACCTAGTTAACCCATCCCCCACCCCCCTGGTAACCATCAGTGGGTTCTCTGTAGTTGAGTCTGTTTCTTGGGGGGGGGGGAGGTCTGTTTCTTTGTTTGCGTCCCCCCGCCCCCGTTCATTTGTTTAGTTTCTTCCTTATATTTTTAAAGATTATTTATTTATTTGAGAGAGAAAGAGCGAGTGAGAACAAGAGCGGGGTGGAGGGTCAGAGGGAGGGAGAGAAGCAGGCTTCCTGCGGAGCAGGGAGCCCGATGCGGGGCTCGATCCCAGGACCCTGGGACCATGACCTGAACTGAAGGCAGACGCTTAACGACTGAGCCACCCAGGCGCCCCCATCTCACTTCCTTATACTTTTTGACACCAGAATATGAAGACTCATCGTGTACTTTCCCAGCTGTTTTTCATAGGAGCCCTGATTCTCTTTGTTGTAGAGTGGTATTTTGAAGCCAAGATCTGGGTACTGGCTGTGCTTATTTGTACTGGTATAGCATTATTTGTATGGCTAATTGCTAATTAATTAGTGCTCTAGTTGAACTCTTGCTATACAACCTCATATTTATATGAGGTTTATATATTATATGAGGTATATATACACACACACACACATACTCTCCTCCAGTAGTTTTTTTAAATTAACTTTTTATTTTGGAATAATATTTAAACTTCTAGAAAAGTTGCAAAGACAATACAGAGTTCCTATGTGTGCATCATTCATTTTCTGTAACGTTACCATCTTGTATAACCATGGTACTTTTATCAAAACTAAATAATTAACCCCGATGTATTGCTGGTAACTAAGCTCTGCAATTTATTTGGATTTCACCAGTTTTCCCACGAATGCTCTTTTTTTGTTCTAGGATCCTGTCCAGGATCCCACATTGAATTTACTGCCCCTCTGGGTCGGTACTAGTTTCTTAGTCTTTGTTTCTCACGACCGTGACGCTTCTGAAGAGTTCTAGCCAGGTATCTTGTAGAATTCCCCTCAGTGTGGGTTTGTCTGATGTTTTCTTGTGATTTGATTAGAGTAATGGATTTTTGGGCAGAGTACCAATAAGGTGAGTTGCGAGGTGCCCTTCTCATCACTCAAGGGGCACTTGATAACAACATGGCCTGGGGATATTAACCTTCAGCACTAGGCTTAGGTGGTGTCTGCCAGGTTTCTCTCACTGTAACAGTGACTCTTTTTCCTTGTCCTTACTCTGTTCTTTGGAAGTGAGTCATCTAGTGCAGACCATACCCAAAGGAAGGGGAGGAATTAAGCTCCAGCTTCTAGAAAGGGTTAGTTTCTACATAACTTATTTAGAATTCCTTTGTAGGGAAGATTTGTCTCTTCTCTCTATTTATTTATCCTGTTTTTTTCTCTTTTCTTTTTATTTTTTTGACAGAGTGCGTGTGCACACAAGCAGGGGAGGGGAGGAGCAGAGGGAGAGGGAGAGAGAATCTTTTTTTTGATGTAGTGTTCCATGATTCATTGTTTGCGTGTAACACCCAGTGCCCCATGTGATACGTGCCCTCCTTAATACCCATCACCGGGCTAACCCATCCCTCACCCCTCCCCCCCAAAACCCTCAGTTTGTTTCTCGGAGTCCATAGTAGGGAGAGAGAATCTTAAGCAGGTTTCTTGCTCCCCGCATGGAATGTCATGGGGCTTGATCTCAATGACCCTGAGATCATGACCTGAGCCAAAATCAAGAGTTGGACACTTAACTGACTGAGCCACCCAGATGCCCCTAGAGCATTTTCATTTGATCCTTTCTTCCTGCTCTTGGCTTTGGGGCTTTTCTTTCTTTCTTTTTTTTTTTTTAATTAATATATGCTTTATTTTGTAGTCTTAATTTTTTTTTTTAAGTAGTCTCTATGCCCGGGCGCCTGGGTGGCTCAGTCGTTAAGCGTCTGCCTTCGGCTCAGGTCGTGATCCCGGGGTCCTGGGATCGAGCCCCGCATCGGGCTCCCTGCTCCGCGGGAAGCCTGCTTCTCCCTCTCCCGCTCCCCCTGCTTGTGCTCCCTCTCTCGCTGTGTCTCTCTCTGTCAAATAAATAAATAAAATCTTTAAAAAAAAAAAAAAAGTAGTCTCTATGCCCAACATGGGGCTCGAATTCACGACCCCGAGATCAAGAGTCGCATGCTCTAAGTGAGCCAGCCGGGCACCACAGGGTTTTTTTGTAATTTACAGTTTAAGAATGGACTGCAGTTACTTCACATGGCAGGATATTTAATGCCAGATGATTTTCGAGACTTGTGGTTGGACCCTCCTCTCAACCTTGACTGTATGAACTGTCAAGCCCATAAGATTTAATAAAAATATTACAAAAGGTTTGGTAACTCTGCTATGTCCTTGAATTCAGGTGAAGGATAGATCAATTTCAGACCATTTCTTTAGGGCTCTGTAACAAATCTCCCTCCACCCCCCTAAAATCAAAATAACCCCTATCCCCTGAGATTTTTTTCTTGTACTGTACAGACAGCCTGGGCTGTCACAGTACTGAGAAATAAACTCATCTGATTTGTGAATCAGTTTTATTTCTTGTTCTTTCTTAATAAGCTAAGAAGCTCCAACATTTTTATGTTTTTCCTTGAGTGACTTAATTCATTGAAATAATTCCTGTCTCGTTTGTATTAGAAAATTCTTTTATAATCACTTTATGTAGAAATACTTTTTTTTTTTTTTTCAAGAAAGTAGTAGGGAGGGAGAAATGGGGTTGCTGTTCAGTGGGTAGAGTTTTAGTCATATAAGATGAAAAAGTTCTGGAGGCCTGCTGCACAACAATAGCATATACTTGACAGTATTGCATTGTACACTCCAAATTTTGTCAAGAGCCGATATCTCATGTTATCTGTTGTTTTTTTTAACCACAGCTTAAAAAAAAAGTGTTGAGTACAAAGCAAGCTTATGCTTCAACTTATTGATTGTATATTTCACATTTTTATTTAAAAAAAAAAAACGAGTTAGGGGCGCCTGGGTGGCTCAGTTGGTTAAGCGACTGCCTTTGGCTCGGGTCCCGATGGATCGAGTCCCGCATAGGGCTCCCTGCTCGGCGAGGAGCCTGCTTCTCCCTCTGACCCTACCCCCTCTCATGTAGTCTTTCTCTCTCTCTCATTCTTACTCTCTCAAAATAAATAAATAAATCTTTAAAAAAAAAACGAGTTAGGATTTTTCAACTCCAGATTAAGGTTTTTTGTTGTTTTTTTTTTAAGTGATTTTTTTTAAGATTTTTTTTTTTAATTTTTTATTTGACAGAGAGATAGAGAGCACAAGTAGGCAGAGTGGCAGGCAGAGGGAAAGGGAGAAACAGGCTCCCTGCTGAGCAGGGAGCCCGACGTGGGGCTCGATCCCTGGACCCCGGGATCATGACCTGAGCCGAAGGCAGACGCTTAACCAACTGAGCCACCCAGGGGCCCCTTTTTTAAGGTATTTTAATAAGGCTCCACACTAGTGTGGATCCCAATACAGGGCTTGAACTCACAACCCTGAGATCAAGACCTGAACTGAGACCAAGAGTCGGTGTCCAACTGTCCAGAATAAGTTTTAAAATAAGGATGTTCTCTGCCAGGTCTTCCACTTAATATTTCATTTTAAATTCTAGCTTTTAAAAAATTATTTCTTGTGGATGTCAGTATTTCAGTGCTAAAAATCTGTGGCTGCTTTTTAAGGCCTTTCGATTTTTAAAAACAGTTGTTCAAAACATAAAATACTGTGTAGAGTAAACAAAACAAATCTCCTTGGATTTCTTTTTTGCAACTTCTTCCCTAGACTATAAGTTCCCGTGATGGCTGCTTGGTCAGTTAACAAACTGGTTGGGCTGCTTTAACAGAGTCTAAATAATAGTGGCTTCAACAAGATAGAAGCTCATTTCTCTTCTAACGTAAAAATCCGAGCTGGCAGGCCATTTGAGAAGGAAATGGGCAGCTTGGCTCCACGGGGTCATCCAGGGGCCCGGACACCCAGTTGTCCTTTAGGACGTTTCCTTTTTCCACACGGTTGCAGACAGCACGATGAAGCGGACAGCAAGCAGCTAGCTGCCTGTTCATGTCAAGCTTTTTCTGTGGAGAGTCAGACAGTGAATCTCTTAGGCTGTCCAGCTTCCTTTTTATTTTGGTCCCATGTTTATATATGGTCACAGAGATGCTTTAGAGTTTATAGGTTGGAGTCGTAACAGCTCTTGTTGTATGTGAAATAAGATTTTCTACTGTTGTTTTGGGGTGAGTTTTGAGTAAGGAGAGGAAGAAGAACCTTCACCAGTGAATTTAAATTTGTTTTATGTTTCATTTTGAAAAAAATTTAAAGTAATAGTACTATACCTATAATTGGACATTTTGTTTTGTCACATTTCGTCCAAGTTTTTTCCCATTTATTTACTTATTTATTTATTACTAATCTCTACACCCCATGTAGGGCTCTAACTCACGACCCCAAGATCAAGAGTCACACGCTCTTCTGAGTGAGCCAGCCAGGTGCCCCACTTTTTCCTTTTATAACAGCAATCAAATGTGGCAGGTACAGCTGCCAGCCCAAGTGCCCCCCTCATTTCTATCCTTGGAACCCCAGGGCAATCACTAGGCTTGCAGTCTTTTTTTTTTTTTTTTTAAAGATTTTATTCATTTGAGACAGAGAGAGAGTGCGAGCAAGGGGGAGGGGCAGAGGGAGAGGGCCAAACAGACTCCCCACTGAGTGGGGAGCTAGATGCAGGGCTCGATCCCAGGACCTGAGATCATGCGCCAAAGTCAGACGCCCAACCACCTGAGCCACCCAGGTACCCCTGCTTGCAGTCTCTTTTTATATTTTAAAATACAAATACCAGTAATCTACACATAGTAGATAACATTGTTTTATATGTTTAGAATGTTCAGCCAGATGGTATCATACTGTTTTATTGTTCTGTAATTTGTGTTTTTCCACTTAACATTGATTATAACACCTGTTTTGATACACACACAGTCTCTCTTTTTGTTGCTTCTCTTCACTGTTGCAGATTATTTCACGATAGGAATACATCACATTGATTCATTCTCTTGGTGTAGCCATTATTAAGAGTAACGTGTCACTAGACATCCTTTCACAGGCCTTTTAGGCTTCTGTGTATGAGTTTCTCAAGAAGCGAATGTTCAAGGTTGTCGAATATAGTTTTGCTACTACTGGACACTAACTGGTTAGTATTGAGAGTTCGGACAAACGGCACACCAATTTACCCTCTCAGCGGCAAATGGAAGTCTCTGCTACACGTCAGTATTTGATGTGGGCACCCTTTCTAATATGCTGGTTTTCTTGAATAATCCTAGAATGAAGGCAACATTATATAATGATGATTGGTGGGTTCGATTTTCAGAATTGGTTGTTTTTAGGTGAACTTAAGAGTGAAGAGTGATAAATCATCTAACCGGGACTCCTACCAAATATAGTTCACTCTGCATCTGTAATGAGATTACATTCTGCTGGTTTTCCTTGCCAATTTTTTTTTTTTCAAGAGTATCATTAGAGCCAAAAATGAAGTTTTAAAGGTGCTAGGGTCCTTTCTGGGCTGGAGGTGGGAGGCGGGGAAGAGACAATAAAGCGCTACCATCTTCTGTACCTGTGGGCCGTTTTTACTTGGAGTGAATTTATTTCTGGAACTCTTTTCCCAACTGTTTATCTGAGAATCATTAAATGTGTTGCAAGTGAATTATGAAATGATTAGATGTTAATGTGGCAAAGAAAGTGAGAATTCTCTCTTAGCTCAGAAATAGATACATTTGATTTAACATACTAAGTTGTTAATGCATGACTCTGCTTTTGAATTGTATGGTTCAAAAGTACTTTTCACTTGTATGGTGTTATTTACATTGAGGTGAATTCCCTGACATTTGATCAACATATCATTATTTAGGGTCCAACCTTTCTGTCTGCCTGTCTGTCTGTCTGTCTTTGGTAAAATGCCTTCGTTGCTTCTTTTTCCCTTTAAAAAAGTCCAATTCCTCATATATGCAATCTTCACCTTTCAGAAAAGCAAGAGGAAAGGGCATGAATATACAAATATTAAGTATTCTCTAACGGACCAGACAAGTGGAGATCAGAGTCCCCTCCCGCCTTGTACGCCAACACCATCTTGTGCAGAGTAAGTAATAATGAAGGAAATTCTTTCTACCTGAACACAGTCCTATAGAAAAGCTTAAAAAACAGCAGGTCTTTGCAGCACACACCTGTCATTGTTGCCCAGCTGATTAGCGAGTGTGTCAGGGGCTTTCTAAACTAAATTTTAATTCACCTAAACCAAAGGCTGATTGGTACAGTAGCTGTGATTATGTGAGGTTATCAGTATATCAAGTGGTGGTTCTCTAAGAAGAATCTTAAATTTCCTTTTTGTGGGGTGTTGTTAATGATGGACAACAAAAGTGGGTAACACCCCTTTGGTTGTATTAAGACTCTTTGCTTAGTAAAAGTAAATAAGTTGACCATTAATGTCCCGACACCATCATGATCTGTTAATTTTCTGGTCAACAGAGAACAGACATCTACTTTGAGCCTTTAAACCAAGAGTCTGCAAACTACAGCCCCCAGGACAGATTCTGGCCATGCCCCGTTTTTGTACAGCTCATGAATGGTTTTTAAGGTGTTATATTTAAAAAATAAATAAATAAATAAAACGGCAGCACAAAGAATATTATATGCCAGAGACTGAGTATGGCCTGCAGAGACTAAATTATTTACCCTCTGATCCTTTTCACAAGAACTTTGTCAATCCCTTGTGTAAGCTAAAACGTGTTAGGAGAACATTTGTTAAATCGATTATGTGAACCGCAGTCGTAAATTATTATTTTTCTCCATATTCTAAGGTAGTCTGTGGTATAACATTTACTTTTTATTTTCCCCCAAGAGTCTTATCTCTGTTTGATTCTGATGTGGATTTTTAAAGCCCTGCTGACTTTAATACTCTATATGCACGTTTTAGATAGCAAATATGAGGCTTGTATTTACATTTGGCTTCTAGTTAACATTGAAATGAAATTATACAGCAAAAGTATTCTCTCCACCAACCTGCCTCTTCCTTCTGCCTGCTTTTTCCTTTCCCGGTGGACTGAGGGGGAATGTTGATATTTTAAATTGCTATCTGCAGTCATTTGCCGTGGCACCAGCTTGTCAGGGCTCTGCGTCCTGGCCAGAGAGAGCGTTCCCTGAATATCGGCAGAGCTCATGAACTCTGATGACTCCCTTATTTCCAGTGGCCTCCCCGTGCGGCAGGTTCTCTGCCTCTCCACTCCCATCATGTTCCTTACAGGATGTAACCCAGGATACCCCGGACCCCAAGCCCCTTCTTGTCCCTCTCAGATTGGCATTTATGGCTGCTCGGTCCCCTGTCCCTCCAAGACTGCGCTGATCTCCACTCCCTGCTCAGCAGAATGGAGTCTGGCTTCTGATGCACTGGCCCTCCATCCCAGAACCCTGCACCACCACTGAGCTTCACCCTCACTGTTCCCCTTCATGTAGCTGGATTCGGGGCTACATGGGTCTGTGGGTCTCACTGCTCCTGCACTTTCCTTCCTTGGACCTCTTGCCCATTAGGATCCCTCTGCTTGAAATGAATACCTGTCCTTTCTATGTGCTCACATCTCACCCTGCTTGAAGGTCTTACTCAAAGGCCTCATCATATAGGCCTCCTTTGCTCTGCCCACCAGAAAAAAGGCTCGCTTTCCTCCAACCCCAGAGAGCACGGGGACTCGAGGCTCTTACTCCACTTTGAGCTTGATATTGCTGTATGTTTATGTCTTACAGCCTGTCCTAGAACGCAGCTCCTGGGGCCTGTGTCTGCACCGTATCGGGTCCTCAAAGAATGGAGTATGTGCTTTATAAATACGGTGCGAGCTTGGACAGCATGGTCTGCGTTTTATTCATGTTTTCTTGCCTTTCTTTTTTTTTTTCTTTTCAGAATGAGAGAAGATAATGCTAGAGTCTATGAAAACGTTGGTCTGATGCAGCAGCAGAAAAGCTTCAGATGAGAACACCCACCAGGACTTCAGCACAGACCTAGGTATTTAAATGGTAGTGCTCACCGGTTGTTTATACCATTTGTGGCGTTTTTAAGCAGGCAGATCATTTGTGAGTGTTCTAGCGAGGGGCAGCATAACGAAGTTTTACAAACCACCCTCTTTTTTCTCTTCCTAAACTCCTTTTTTCTAAGCTGGATTTATTTTCAAGTTCATTAAGGATTGAAACCAAATACAGAATTAATTCTGGGAGGGGCCAAGCTGGTACTTCATTATGGAGAGATGGCTGGTACGGGTGAGGAAGAGCCGGTGTCATTGCCCCTTCCATTTGTATTAGAGTCGGTTAACCCGAGCTGTGCTGGGAGATGATCTGTGGGGACCCGGGAAGTGGGGGGACACAGCTCTGGAGGGTTGGCATCAGGATGCCCGAGTTCTCATCCCCCTTGGCCCCTGCTGGGATGTATGACCCAGGGCTCTGGCTTCCCCGGGCCTGCGCCCCTCTCACCTCCACATCCCTGGGAGCTCTGTCGCTGAGAACTCCTCTCGCCTCTTCCCTGTCAGTCACCTTTGTAGACAGTGACCCACTTTGTGATGCATGTTGGAAACTCACAGTTTCAGTATTGCATGGTGAAATTCCCATTTCAATGGGTAGTGTATTTAAAAGCTATAAATCTGCTTGAAAAATGGTTTAATGCCTTGAGAAACTTTTAGATGTGTGCTCCTTAAAAATTCTAACTTATTTCTTCCCCAGATGTGGACCTTTACCCTCTCCCTAAAAAAGATCAAGACCAGATGCAAGAAAGTGTATGTGAAGAATGAATTTGAATTTGGAAGGCTTGTGTTGTGGTTGACTACCTTTGGATAAGCAAAATTCGAAACCATTTAAAGACCACTGTATTCTAACTCAACAATACCTGATTACCAATTACTCATTTCCTCAGATAAGAAGAAATCATCTCTACAATGTAGACAGTGTTATATTTTATAGAATTTTATTTTAAATTGAGGAAGCAGTTAGTTGTGCTCTATATTTTACAGATGACGGTGATTCAAATTCTACTTATTGGCATTTTCTTTTCTTTTTATAACCTTAAAAATTCAATTATTTTTCTCTTTGTGAGGGATGACAGGACACTTATAAGAGGAAAAACGTTTTGGGAAAGGTGACAACATCCCGTGGGCGTGAGAAGAGTTTCATTTGTCATTGCTTATCCAGTAGTGGAAAATTCATTTGATGGCCTCTTTTTTTGGCTAAATGATCATTAAACCAGTGGCCCCAGACTGTCAGAAGTCGACTTTTACCTTTGCATTGCCATTAAAAAATCATGGGAAAAAAGAATCATGGAAACTTGGGAGAAAAGGTGTGTTTTCTTCTTAGCGGATGACCAGTTACCATTCAGCCTGTTGGCTGAGGAGGTGGTGGGAAAATGTTTGTCATATTTTCTTTTCATTTGACTCATCGTCTTGTATTTAGAAAAAAAAAAGCGCATCTGTGGATAACCAGCCAGTGTCGTGGTTCGATTGTTGGTGACAAACCACCCCAAAATGTAGTGGCTGAAACCATACTTCTTTAGTTTGCCTCTTCCCTGTTCTTCAATCTGGGCTGGGCTCAGCTGAGCTGTTCCTGTCCTCTCGCTGGTGTTGGTGTGTGTGTGTGGTCAGCTGGTTGCCCAAAGGCACTGGGATGGCTGGGCTTCTCTCTGCAGGTCCCCGGGCCTCTCCTCCATGCAGTGGCTCCAAGTGGCCCCGCCAGCAGGGTAGCTGGACAGCTTACATGGCAGCTCAGAGCTCCCAAGGGTATCAAGCAGCAATGGCCAGGCCTCCTTAGGACTTAAACCCAGAACTTCTACTGCCCTCTATTGATTAAAGCATCGCAGGCCCAGCCCAGATTCAGGAAGGGGGGGTGGCACGAGGGCATGAAGCGGAGGTGTGATTCACGGGGGGCCCCCCAGAGTAATAGGCTTGTCAGAACCAGTGTCACAGGAAAACAGCAATCGTTAGCAAAAGTAGAAGCTGCTGGTGACGTTGGGAAATGGGAGCTGCTTCTAATAGCTGGTGTAAGCTGGAAGTCAAACTGAGAAATAGAGGGCCTTCTAGAAGCTTCTTGAACCACTTCTGCTGGCTCTGAGCATATTTTCTGAGCCATTATTTGGGGAAACTGGTCTTGTAAGGGTGGATGTGTTGAGGGGGCAGAGCATCTGAAAGCAGAACTGTCCTGTCCCGGGACTGCCGCAGAGGGCAGTGCTTCCTCCCCACCCGTGGTTTCAGGCAGGCTGCAGCCCAGAGGGGGCGCTCCCCACGAGGCCGCGCCTCAGACTGAATTAGCAGTAGCTCATTTTGGTTCTAATCAAGCAGTAAGATTTGCTACCGTTCTACCTGAAGTGCCTTCTCCAAAGACATCCTCTTTGCCGCGTGTGTGGAATCAGCCTTCAGTGAGTATGTTTCAGTGAAAGTGTCATTGGTTGACTTTGTAAAGATAATAAAATGCCACGGTGACTTGGCCATAAGTTTCCGGTCTCCTCACGCAGATTCTTCTTGCTTTGGCTCCCGATCCAGCCCCGGTAGTACTTCCGTTCTGAGGTCTTTACCTCCCGTGAAACCTTGAGGTAGTTTGGGGACTGCCTCCGCTGCCATTTTCACAGACAAAATGCACATTGACCCACCCCCCCCCACACACACCCCCACACACCCCCGTTGAGCCTAGAATGGCTCTAGAACGCAGGTGTGGCCCAGAGGTAATTACCTTCTAAGGGGAATGTCAGTAACTACTGTCTTCTTGTCAAGCCTGTAAAGAAAGAGATTCCAGTTCAGTATTTGCAACAAGGATCTTGAATCCTGTTCTTTTTATTGCATTGTCACATTGAAATTTTCTAGTTTGCCTTGATTTTGTGGTATAGTTGAGACTCTGGACTTTGGGGGCCAAGTCTTTCACCAGCATACAAGGGTTTGATTATACAGATATATCTGCTGCATTAACGTCTCTGCCTGTAGCTTAAGATCAAGTTGTTTTGTGCTTGGAACAGAAACGCCTGATCTCGGCTATCTTTGTTTGTTACCGGACATTGATTTCATTTAGATTTCCCTCCACGAAGTCAGCAAACTATCATGTTATGTAAACTTCTGCCAAGGCAAGATTGTAGTAGTCCCGAGGTTGCTGAGGTTTGCCATGTGTCTGGTGAAAAGGGGATTGCAGGTTCTCAGATGAGATTGCTCTCCCCGAGTTGGAATCAGGAAGAGAGGCCGTGAAGATGTGGGGAGCTGGAGGTGCAGGTGTTAAAAAGTAGTGGAAATGAAAGTTCCAAAGAGGTGGTTTGTGAGGAGGTCAGAGGGTGAGGGGCCAGCGCAGTCAGAACTTGAGTAGGTTGAATCAGGTTACCTGGCAAGTAGGTGTGATAGATACAGGGATGCAGTCTGCTCCTGGGTTGCTGGTAGGCATTAAATTTGCACAACATCCCGTAGCTGGTTGAGTATTTTAAAATGATAAGCATAGGGTTTTATATTTGGGGTGAAGAAATTATCTGACACATGGTATTGGGGTTTTTTTAAAAAGCCAAATTTCAGAGTCTTAAGAGTTTTTGTTTTTTTTTTAAATAAATAAATAAGACACCTCACCTCCAGTGTGTGACCCTCCTGAAAATCATGGACCTCTCTCCCACTGAATCCGTGACTTTTCAGATGCGGCTAAATGGGGATGAGAAAATTGCCGTATGACTTTCTTGGTGTTTGTACTTTCTTTATGGAGCCTAGTTGCTTTGGAACAGCCAAGAAGATTATCGAGATTATTTTTAGGGGCTATTTTACTGGGGATCTGAAGAACTAATATGACATCCTGGGTTATTTCTAGTTCAGGGGGAATGTGGAAAGAGTATGCAATTGTGAAGTGTTTTGTTGTAGCTTATTAATCCATAAGGGGAACTTAGACTGTAGACATAAGGACACACCCAGTACAGTTTCTGTTTTCTGTATGTTGTTGGGGGAATAAAGTTTTATATAGCAAGCACATGGCCTCCCTGATTTCAAGATGCCTTTATTAGGATCTGTATTAGCCCTTAATGTTGTTGAAACCTTTCTCCCTCTTCCTCTTGAAAAATAAGTTCCAAAATACAGTTTATTGTATCTTCCATCATTGAAAAGTTTGTTCTTTTTTCACTATGGGCAGTTCACACAAGGCAAAAATATTAAACAGTTGGTTTTAGTGTGTTGTATAACTTTACTGTATATCAAACTAATTTCTACAAGTTTTCATCCTAAACCTCAAATCATGTAATTAATAATTTGCCTGTTTATTTATGACATAATTGTGATCTTTTATTAATAAAAGCTAACGGAAAAGGATCCTTTATTAAGCTGATGACTAGACCTACATTTAATTTTCCTGCAGTATATGAAGTATTGTACCAGAGTATTAAAAGATATGTAATATTTTATTGATAAATCTATCCTTTAAAAGGAATACATTTTAGGATGTCATCATTTTGATGTGAATCATGTAAATGTTGATAATATGCACTGTTTATTATACATTTAGTGTTTCAAGAGATTCACTTAATTGCCTTTTTGCCCACGTATTATGTAGTCTGTTTGCAATTGTTTTTAAAAAATGACATGGAAAGAATAGTTTATGTAGAGAAACATTAGTGGATGTTAATTGTCTCCCCACCTGTATTTATGGGTGTTAGTTCAACTGCGTTGCTAGTTGCAAAGCTGTATTATCAGAGTAAACGTGTATTTGTAAACTGTATGGGAACTAAAAATTAGGAATAAAACCATTTTCTTATATTGTGGTATTTAGTCATTTACTTCATTGGAAATGTCCAAGAAAAACTGGGATTATAGGTCACTCAACCTCTTATACTGGCCAAATGCTGACATTTAGCAGCTCTTATCTAGAGGATAACTTGGAATACAGAATACATGAGTCAGTTCCTCAAGCATTTATTGAGCACCCACTCAGTGAATAGCTTGGGGAGGCAGGGGATTCTATTTGCAAGAACTGAGGAGTAACCAATAGAAAGTATGTCTGTGAAACATACAGGAAATGATCAGGAAACATACAAAGTGAATGTAAATGGTGCCAGGTGGGGATATGGAGAGCAGATGACAGAGCTGGCTCGTAGGAGTAAATTGTATACCACAGGACACCAGCTTGTCCCTTGAGAATAGATTTAGGCTACAAGCAAACAAGGCCATTTGCTGCTTCCGACAGCACTGCAGGAACAGTGGCAGAAAGAAATCATTTTATAAGAAACAAAACAGGTAGTTCTCAGTTCTCTGCTGTAAATCCAAGGAGAGATTCATATTACTCATTTACACTGTGAAACACTATTGTCCTCTCCGTCTCAACTGAGTTACTTAACGCCTATCAGTCAGATTCAGCTGGTTTCGTTGGTGAGACCAGTCCTCTAGCCATTCACAAAATAGGGAGTCCCTGGGCAATGCCAGACACCTCCCCTGTGCTAGACTCGCGCCAAGCAGTGACTGAGACAGACATGGTGGCCACCCTCCCAGGGGTGGCATTCTAGTGGGAGCTGGGCCTCGCACGAGTCAGAAGGCAGAAATTCCAACGGATACAGGCGGTGCTTGAAGATGCAGGCTGCCCAGACAGCAGGAAAGACAGAGATGAGACAACTTCCAAACGATGAGGATTATGAGGAAGGGCTCTGTGCTTTAGCGTGGTGGTGACCCTCTGGGGTTCCAGAGGGGGTGCTGGGTGCGCCGGCGGCCTGGAGACGCCTCATTCCCCATAATCCTTCCTGAGATCCTGGGCTGCACAGGAATGAGAAGGCAGTGACAATATCTTGTCTTCCACACGTCATGAAAGAGCCTTCTGGTTCTACAGTTCCTACTCACAAGAAAAACCCCCAAGAAAATGTGCAGATTAGAGACAAAGCTGGAATTCCCATAACAAATCAACTGTGGACCGAGAACTGAGGGTTTATTTGACTCGGTCATCTTGTCAGTAAAAAGCTTCTGAAGAAAGTACCTACTCACTGTTAGATCCCATTACACGTATGCTTTGCATCCAGCCATTTGCTTGTGCTCTGTGAGAGGCTACACAAAGGGACTGGCAGGACCTCGAGCGAATGGTTTCACTGCAGGTGCCGTTTCCACCCCCCCACCCAGGACCCAGCTATGCTTCCAAATAACTGAATTTGCAAAATGATAATGAGTCCAAAATAGAGATTTGCTGTTTTATCAATGGCAGCAGTTACCAATGAGCTGATACTCATGTCATTTGAGGTCAGACGATTTAAATCCCCAAGTGACATCATGATAGAAAATACCGCTCCTAAAATAAAGGTTGTGAGAAAGTGATATTGCCCTGTAAAACCCGCCGGCAGCATATGGACAAAGAGATTGCACGTGCTCCTCAGACTTGAAGTCCTCTCTACCTGATCAGACTGTAGAGTTATACCGGACCGGCAGGGATTTGGTGTTCAGGTTCTCTTCCATTCAGCAAAGATGAAATTCACCCCCCAAGGTGCTAGGCACTGAGGAATGGATGAACAAAAACTTCCTGCTTTCGAGGCACTGGGTGCAGCCAGGGAAGCAGATAGTTCTTTTGTTTTTTAAGATTTTATTTATTTATTTGTCGGAGAGCAAGAGCACAAGCAGGGGGGAGTGGGAGCGGGAGAAGCAGGCTCCCCGAGGAGCAGGGAGCCCGATGCAGGGCTCTATCCCAGGACCCCGGGATCATGACCTGAGCTGAAGGCAGACGCTTAACCGACTGAGCCACCCAGGCGTCCCTGAGGCAGATAGTTCTAACTGGACCGGAGTAGACAGTATTCGGGGTGTTAATGTCAAGTGAAAGTTACATAGAGGAATGAATTAGAGGGGAGTTAGAATTCAGTTGTGGGGGTTGCCTGAGCTGCTTCCTGACCAGTGGGGAACCTCTGTGTGTGTGTGTGTGTGTGTCTTTCTAAAAATGAACGTGCAAGACAATAGCTGTTTCTCTGTTCAACTCTTGCATCTCTATTACTGAAAGAATAATTCTCTTTATTGTGATCCATATGGATGGCCTTTCTAGAACTTTTGGGACACATTTTTGCAACGAAATGAAGTACATTTTTACATATTTTAGTGTTTCCAGTCTCTGTGTATCTATCCACTGCATTTTTAACTGTTCAGTTCTTGTTGTCTAAATTGACTATTTTGGGTCATCTAGGCAATTTTGCTAGGACTTC
Organism: Callorhinus ursinus; assembly: GCF_003265705.2. Taxonomy (NCBI): domain Eukaryota; kingdom Metazoa; phylum Chordata; class Mammalia; order Carnivora; family Otariidae; genus Callorhinus; species Callorhinus ursinus. Next base: position 8,628,887 of record NW_027397103.1, on the reverse strand, counting down.
CTCGTGTAATTTAGAGTGTACACTATGGTTTGGAATGAGCCATTTAATTCTAATGTAATCATCACCAAGATCACATTTTTTAAGGGAACAATCAAATTCATGTCGTAGATGCAAAGGATTTTTTTTTCCTGTGTCATGTTTTCATAGAAACTCACAAAGCAAAGTTAAATTGCAATTTAGTTGGGCTGCCTGGCTAGCTCAGTCTGAGAAACATATGACTCTTGATCTCGGGGTCCTGAGATCGAGCCCCATATTCGGTGTGGAGATTACTTAAATAAATAAAAAACTTAAAAAAATTGCAATTTAGTTTTACAATTAATAAAATTCCTTTATTAAGAATGATAACATTATGGGGCGCCTGGGGTGGTGTGGTCGGCTGAGCATTGGACTCTTGGTTTTGCCTTTGGTCATGTTCTGAGGATCGTGAGATCCAGCCCTGTGTCCAGCTCCGCGGTCAGTGCAGAGTCTGCTGGAGAGTCTCTTTCGCCCTCTGCCCCTCCTGCTTCTGCTCCCTCTCTCTCTCTAATAAATAAATAAATCTTTAAAAAAAGAACAATAACATATTCAAGCAGGACTATTCATAGAGAATTCGAGTGGTCTAAGCCCCTGAGTTTTAGCAGTGTGACCGAGTCTTCCAAATGATGGCATTTGAATGTGGCCTCATGATTCAGTCTTGTGTGCTTGTTTTGTTTTCAAACTATTTCTATTGTAGTAAAATACACAAAAAATAAAAGTCACCATTTTAACCATTTTAAGTGGACAGTGCAGTGGCCTCAAGTGCATTCACACTGTTGTATGACTGTGACCACCATCCATCTCCAGAACCATATCATCATCCCAACCGAAACTCTGCACCCATTCACCAACATGGCTTTGTTTTTAAAGTGTTCCCTTCCTGAGGCTTTAAGGCTCTTCCGAATTTTGGAATTTTGCGTATTTTTTGAATCGATAATACATTCACTTAGAACGCAACGTAGAAGTTTCAGTAGGGCACACAGGGAAAAATCTCTCCACGTCTTACCTCCCACGAAGAATTTCCCATCATACCCCGAGGACCGGGAGCAACTTCGAACACATGTCCCTCAGTAAAGGTGCTGGTTCCAGGGGTCTTACACTTCTTACTAGGATAGGTAATGCTGAATTGTCCCCCAGTGAGGCTGTACCTACTTTATCCCTGGCAGCCTGTTGCCTCACACCTTCATCCGCTTGGCATGTTGTCAAACCCGCACCTTGTCTGTCCGATGGGTAAAAATATCATGGCTCGATGTGACTCCGTTTGCATTTCTCACAAAAGTGAGGCTGAGCATTTTTATGCCTTTCTGTGAACTCTTCATGTCGCTTGACTTTTTTTTTCTCTTGAGTTCTGAATCTGTCTTGACTTTAGGAATAAAGCTATATTTTTCTAATTTATTTTATTTTTTCCCCACATCCCGGGGGGAATAAAGATGTTTAATTCTCTACAACTGACCGAGGTGACTGGAATTATTGAGTCACCAGGATCTGTTTCTGTAAACTCTTCGTAGGTGTGTGTGGGATACACCTGTCTGGGGTGGGAGTTGTGGTTTTGGCCTTGCTTGTGATTATAATTCTCAGGGGGGAATGAGGAGACCGCCCGGGAAACACGTTCTCAGCACCCCCGGTGATGCTGGATCTCTACGTCAGCTGCCATGTGCGACCGGTCTTAATTATCCCAGCCACTGGGTTGAGAATGACTTCAGATTTTCTTTCAGATTCAAAAGTGCCAAACAGTATGCATGTAAGCATGCATCCATTCAACCACTTATTAATGAGTGCAATGAGTCAGGCATCGGGCTGGGTGCTGGGGGGAATACAAAACCAGTGTCTGTCTTAATCCATGGCTTAAAGGACTTTATGGCCCATTTAGGGGAAGGAGACACACACAGGCTGAATACAGGATGGAAAATAGAATAGCTACGGGCGAGGCCTGGCTCAAGACTAAGGGGGTAGAAGGACATGCCCACACTACCCCTCATTCACCAAGGGACAGTTATGTGTTAGCCACTATTGGAAGGTTTGAACAGATTATTTTTGACCTGTAAGGTAGGTACCCTCCCCCATCCATGTTGCTCGCTGCCGTGTGTCTGGTGCTTGGCGCCTGCGCGCCTGTTGCTCAGTAGTTCAAGATCTGTGCAGAGAGTGGCGTTGCCACTGTCCAGTTGCTGTGGCCAGAAACATGGGACTCGCCCTCAACTCCTTGTGTCTCACATTCCACCCTTGGCTTGTCCAACCCACCAGCCGGTTTTGTCCTTCCAAAATCTATACTCTGTCGCTTCTCCCTATCTCTACTACCGCCACCCTCGTCTAGCCACAGGTACTTGTGAAGGTCAGGGGGATAGGGCACCAGTGTTCTTGGAACCTGGAAAGATCTTAAGTGGCCTCTCCATCTCCAATCACGCTCCACTATTGCCTTTCTCCCCACAGAGGGGTCTGTTAAACACACACATCGGATTCCAACAGTCCTCTGCTCTCCAGTGGCTTCCCGTCATGCTCAGAATCAAATCCCAATTCCTTACTGGGCTTCTGGAGTGGACAGAACTTCCCTGCATGGGACTCTCCTCTATATCTTATTATTTATTTATTTGAGAGAGACTGAGCAAGAGAGAGGGAGAAAGCTCACAAGCAGGGGGAGAGGGAGAAGCAGACTCCCTCTGGGGTGTTGAGCAGGGAGCCTGATGCAGGGCTCGATCCCAGGACCCTGGGATCATGACTTGAGCTGAAGGCAGACACTTAACTGACTGAGCCACCCAGGCGCCCCTCTCCTCCATATTTTAGAGTATTTTGCATCCCTGATCCCGACCTGGTAATGTCAGTGGTGCCCATAGTCACTGTGGCAACCACAGGCACCCCAAATTCCCCTGGAGGGGGTTAATACCTTCCCTGGCTGAGAAGCTCTGCGGGACATTTGCACATGCTGATCCCCTTTGCTGAAAGGCTCTCCCTCCAGATTGTCATATGGCTGACTTCTTGTCATTTATATTTCAGTTCAAATGTCATCTTCCCCAAAATACCCTTCTGAACCACCCTAAGCAAAGTGGAGACCTCCCCAGGCACTCTCTACTATGTCACCCTGTCTTGTGTTTGTCACAGCACACGTCGCCACCTCAAATTATCCTGCTCTGTTTATTTGTTGGTTGATTGTCTTCTCCACTAGAATGTTAGCTCCGAGAGGACAGGGACTTCGTCTTGTTCTTTGCTGGATCCCCTATTGCTGCATTAATAACTGAATACAAACATAGTGGCTTAAAACAACACAAACTTGGGGCGCCTGGCTGGTTCAGCTGGTAAAGCATGCAACACTTGACCTCAGGGTTGCGAGTTTGAGCCCCACGTTGGGTGCAGAGATTACTTAAAACTATAATCTTAAAAAAACACCACCACAAACTTATTATCTTATGGTTCTGGAGGTCAGAAATCTGAAATGGGTTTCACTGGAGTACAGTTGAGGTTTTAGGAGGGGTGCATTCCTCTGGAGACTGTAGAGGAGAATTCATTCCCTTGCCTTTTCTACCTTTTAGAGGCTTCCCACATTCTTTGCCTCCTGGCCCCTTCCTCTGTCTTCAAAGCCACGAACAGCTGGTCGCATCTCATGCTGACATTCCTGACTCCCTGTTTCACTTATAAGGACCCAGATGATTATACTGGGCCGACCCAGATGATGCAGGATAATCTCCCCATCTCAAGATCCTTAATTTAATCACACCTGCAAAGTACTCTTTGCTATCTTAAGTATATGGCACTCTGATCTCCTGCTGTTGCTTCCCATTGGCTCAATCCACTGACCCCACCTTCCATTGGCCTAACCCATCCGGAAGCCAGAGAGCCAGGAGTCCAGGTGCTACAGTCTATAGGGCAGAGAATGGATCTGGGGTGGGGCTAGGGGGTAAGCAGAGAATAACAAGCCCACTGGAGCTTCGCCACTCAAGGTGCAGTCTGCCAACCGGCACCATCAGCATCACCTGGGGCTATTGCAAATGCAGTCTCAGGTCTGACTTCAGCCCCACTGAATCAGAATCTGCATTTTTACAAGATCACCTGAGGGTGCATTTGTAGTTTGAAACATGATGCACTGGAGGATTTCTATGAGCAGAAAAAGGCCACCGGAAATGATACTCAGGCTTGGGTCAGTTCTTGTCTGCACACATGGATTTGAGAATCACCTGACGTCACAAGAGTAGCCATGTGGAGTAAGAAAAATCCAAAGGCTGGATTTCAAAGAACAAGACAAGCGTCATCCCACAACGACTTGGAAGCAGCTTCAGATATTCTTAGATATCACACCTACCAAGACCAAGTTTGTGAATTCCCAAGCATATGTGAAATCCATCTAACTATGGGAAGAGAAGGGGAAAAAATTTTAAAGGAAGCAAACTCTAAAATTAAAGTCTGTTCAGGAGGTGACAGATGTCTGGGTCCTGATAGATTTCTAGACTTGTAAAAGCAATTTTTTTCCATCTTCATTCATACGTGTTTGATTGTTGCTTTCCATATTACCATGTGTTTTTTTCCCCCACATTAAAATCAATTTCCTTCTTTCTAAAGGGTTGATTCCCCCAAGGGTTACTTTGTGTGCAGTCTTTAGAGAATGCCTAACAGAGGTTTAAGTTACGGACAGAAAAACCCCTGAGCTTCAGCCATACGAATGATCCTCTAGCCGCTCCCTATTGTGAACTGATTTATTGTGTTTGGTTCATTTTCCCCATTTGAAAATGGACTCAAATCCTTGCTTGGGACCATATAATTCTTATCTTTAGATTTTAGAATAAGCCACCAGGTTTCTGCTAAGGATAAGTTAGGATAAACATTTTGGTTTAAGATATTAAATACATTTGAATGTTAGGGTCCAGGTGGAGAGAGGACATTTCTGTCCTAGGTGTGTGGATTTCCTTGGAAAATCAGGGGCTTTGGGACAGCACAGGCTTGAATTTGTTTCCTGGTTTTGCCACTTACTAGCTCAGTGATGTTGGACAAGTCAGTTAAGGCTCTGATCCTGATTCCTGTTTAGGAAAATGCAAATCATGGTATCTTCTGTGAAGGACCATTGAGAAGTTTATGGCTGTAGATGCTCTCTTTAGCACATAGTTAGTACATGCTCAGTAAACATCTACGTTCTTCCTGTAGGGCTTGGGAAGATCTTGCAAGCCCTTGATATAGCCTGTTTCTGTGTTATAAAAATTTACCAGTTGATGGCACATAGCAGGGAAGATGTGAATAAAATTCATGGATTGCATTCGGGTTTACACAGCCCTTAGAAAAGGTCATTGTTGAGCAGAAATCTTTTGCTCTTTTAGTCAATTAGTATTGCAAATTCTCCATTAGCCTTTCTCCCTGGCACAGAATGCAAAACTTAATTCAAACATACCAACATGCTTTTGATTTTTTTGGAAGTGCCAACATGTTTTTGTTTTTTTGCTAATGGCTTTTAATCTTGGGAACAGAAATGGGTCGATCATGTCCTCTGCTTTGGAAAAGTGGGAAATTGCTTCAATTTGAGAAGGGGGTGAATTGAAAGAGCTGAGATTGGGGGAAGGCAGAGAACAAAGACCCAGTCTGGAGTCCCGCCTGTGTGACTTGGGCAAGTAACTTAAGATTTCAGAGCCTCGGGGCGCCTGGGTGGCTCAGTCATTAAGCGTCTGTCTTCGGCTCAGGTCACGGTCCCAGGGTCCTGGGATCGAGCCCCACATCAGGCTCCCTGCTCGGCAGGAAGTCTGCTTCTCCCTCTCCCACTCCCCCTGCTTGTGTTCCTGCTCTCGCTGTGTCTCTTTCTGTCAAATAAATAAATAAAATCTTAAAAAAAAAAAAAAAGACTTCAGAGCCTCACTGAGAAAGGGGCTGGCCGTCATAATGTGCTGCCTGTGCAGCTGTTCAGAATCCGTGAGTTAGCAGACATACACAAACAAGAACAGCCATTTGTTTGTAAGAGCAAAGCAATGGAAGATGCCCCAAATGGCCCCCTCTGCAGAAGAATGGACAGACTCAGTGGGGGAGTTTCCCATATGCCGAAGTTTGATATAGCAGAGGAGAGGAGTAGATCACATCAGGGTGGGCCAACCATACAAACCAAGGGGCAAGCAAGTCATGGAAGAACATGAACAGAATGAAACCATTCGTTTTGCATATTTGGCAACATGTGGAAACAATAATGCGATGTGTGGAGAAACTAAAACTAGAGAGGAAAGTATGGGGAAGATAACCCCCGCTCTCTGGATAGTTGTCGCTTTGGTCTGACGAAGGGAGGAGGATAATGGGACCAGAGAGGGGCCAAGTGGGGTGCCAGGGACTTCAAAAATGCCTATTTTCGCTAAATGTTTCCAAGTCATCAATTTTTATAGCCAATTATAGAAGATCATAGGTTTATAAGATTATATGTTCCGTGTATTCTGTTGAACATTTGAAATACTTCTGCATGAAACATTAAGCAGATTAACTGAGATAATAAATGTGACTATCAGCCTGTCAACAGAAATTGCATTGCTGCAATCAGCTGCATTAACAGCCAGTCATTACCGTTTATTGAGTGACTACTATATGCAGGTACTGTACAAAGTGTTTGACCTGCATTTTCTTTTTTTTTTAAAGATTTTATTTATTTATTTGAGAGGGAGAGAGAGAATGAGAGCTAGAAAGCACGAGAGGGGAGAGGGTCAGAGGGAGAAGCAGACTCCCTGCTGAGCAGGAAGCCCAATGCGGGACTCGATCCCGGGACTCCAGGATCATGACCTGAGCCGAAGGCAGTCGCTTAACCAACTGAGCCACCCAGGCGCCCCTGACCTGCATTTTCTTATTACATCCACACAACCATCATACCAGGGAGGTGCTCTTATTGCCTTCATTTTACAGATGAGCAAATTGAGGCAGATAGCCAACACACTTCGATGGAGCACTTGCTAAGTGCAAGGCACCAGCGGTACCCTTATCCTTGCATAATCTTATTTCATCTTCCAGCAAGCCTGGGCACTACACCGAAAACATGGCTTTCCACCAGGGGTTGGCAAACTTTTCCGGCAAAGGGCCAGATAGTAAATATCTTAGACCTCATGGACCATACAATGTCTGTTAATGACCATTCAGTTCTGCTGTTGGAGCAAGACAGCAGCCAGAGATCATGCATGAATGAGTAGTGCAGTGTGCCAATAGAACTTTATGGATGGACACTGAAGATTGAATTTCATTTAATTTTCACATGTCCCAGGATTACATTTTCCTTTTGATTTTTTCCAATCATTTAAAAATTTAACTTTTTTCTTTCTTTCTTTCTTT
>NW_027397103.1:8551544-8621509 GCF_003265705.2 Callorhinus ursinus | reverse complement strand
CTTTCTCTCTCTCTTTCTCTCTTTCTCTCTTTTTCTTTTCTTTCTTCTCACAGGTTATGAAAAACCAGGCTGGATCTGGCCTGTGGATTATAGTTGGCCAAGCATGACTTTAGATGGTCAGTTCCATGTACTCGGCTGCAGGCACTCCATTAGGGACTCAGTACCTGTTTGAGGAATGAATGAATAGAAGCTGATATAGCAGAAGTCAGACAATGGTGACGGTTTTGGCAACCGCCCTTGACATAAGTAGGGGGAGCACTTTTTTAGGGGGCGCTATTAACAATGTCTGTCTTAGGCCAACCAGGATGCTTGGTTATCCCAATGTTTCCCACCGGGGAGATGGTTCTTCACCATCATGACAGCAGGTTGGCCTGTGTGTGTCTGTATATGCACACAGACGTGTGTGGATATTAAACAGTTACTGACTCCCCCCCCCCCAATTTTTAATTTGAAATCATCCAAACCTGCAAAAGACTTGCAAGAATAATAGATTAGTACAATCAATAGTCAAGTGCTGGTCACCCTGATGGGGCCATTTCTGACATTGTGGCATGTTTATACTATGTATCTCTCTACCTCTCTGTTTATCTATCTATCATTTATCTATCATTGTTTATCTAAGAACCAGGGGCAGACAGCATGACCCTTCACCTTCAATACAGCAGTGTACAAATCCTCAGAGCATGGACATCCTTTCCCATAACCACGATACAATGTTCACACTCAGGAAATTGAACATCAATGCAACACTCTTGTCTACCATAAGTCAATATTTTCATTTTCCCAATGGTCCCCAAAATGTCTTTTACAGCCTTTTTTTTTTGAACCAGGATCAAATCAGAGATCATGCCTGGCACTAAGTAGTCCTTTTTATTCAGTCTCTTGGATATCAGAATAGTTCCCTTGCCTTCTTTGGTCGTTCATGGCAGTAGGTATTTGAAAACCACCGGCCATTTGTTTTGTACAAAGTCTATCAATTCAGATTTGTTTGATTGCTTCTTACAATTAGTTTCAGGTTCAACATTTTTGGAAAAAATGCCACGTGGGTGATGTTATATCCCCAGTCGGTCCCAAGTGGAGGCACAATGTGTCATTTGTCCCATCAACAATGATTTTAACCTTGTTCACGTGGTTAAGGTAACAGATCTGATTTCTCCCCTGCAAAGGAGTCTTTTTCCTCCACAATTAATATCTGCATTTCATAACTCAGACGAAATGCCATCCAGGAGAAGAACCACCGGAGGGTGTTAGCAGGAGAAGACAACCAGGTACAAGGGTCCTGTCTGACAGGGACAGTTTGCCAGCTTCCAGGTTCTTACAAGCTTAAGGGTGACTGAATTCAACAGGTGAAATAGCTCACCGTTCCTTGCTTTGTGGCTATATGTATGCAAACCAGCACTCTCACTCAGCAACTGTAGATTTATTGATTGTGTTAACTTTCCATGATTCGGTGGTTCAGGGGGCTGCTGGGTGTGGCAAATCTTCCTCAGTGGTTGCATTAGTTTTCAAATTGTGTAGCTACAAAGACAGGCCATGACCAGCCTTCCCTCCTCTACATGGCCTTTCCAAGGGTGGCAGTGTGGTTATGTGCCACTGTGTTCCAGACCACCATTTCTCTCACCTAACCATTACGATGGTCCCCTAACAATCCTTCCAACATCTACCCTGCTCGCTTCCTTAACCCAGTCCATTCTCCTTAAAGCAGCCTTCCGTGCACGTTGCAAAATTCAGAATTAGATTACTAACCCTCTCCTTCTTGAAATTGCCTATTGTTCTTTGGATAAATATCCTTAGAAAAATATCTACCTTGGATGGTCTGGTCCTTATCTTTCTCTCGGACCTCATTTTCTTCCACTTTTGCCTGTCATTAGTCTCTGAACCCCAGCCACGATGGCTTTCTTTCTGACAAAAATGCTTCTGCCTCAGGGCCTTTGCATATGCTTCCCTGCTCTTGTACCTGAAACATTCTTCCTTCATTCTCCTACTAAGGTAACTATTTATGTTGTATGCTCACTAAAAACGGATCTAATTTTGGGTATGGCTACATCCAGAAGCTCCAAAAAAGTTACTAAAGATTTATCTCTTGAGTCGGTGTTGGCTTTATTTAGGCTGTTTCTTTCTTCTAGGTGGCAAGATGGCTGCCAGTATATCTCCAGGCTAAACTCCTAACCCCTCAGCAGCTCTTATGAAGAGAGAGTACCTCTCTCCTAACAGTTCTTATAAAAATTATGGGATTGGTTTTAATTAGATCACCACAGATCACACGCCCATTGCCGAGCCAATCCTATGGCCAGAAGGATGGAGTACGCTCATTGGTCAGGCCTGAGTCATGTAACTGCTCCTTGGAAGGGGGTGTGCCCTGGCCTTTCCCAAGCCTCTTGGATTGAGAGCTGGGGAGGGGCATTCCCAAAAGGAAACAGGGTGCTGTTACCAGAGGAAACGGAGCAGGTACTGGGTGGCAAAATAAAAGTTGCTAATTTCTGATGCTGCAAGGATTTTTTTTTTAAAGATTTATTTATTTGAGAGAGAGAGTACGAGTGAGTGGAGGGAGGGGCAGAGGGAGAAGGAGACTCCTCGTCCACTGGGGAGCCAGAGTTGGGGCTCGATCCCAGGATCCTGAGATCATGACCCCAGCCAAAGTCAGACACTTAACCACCTGAGACACCCAGGCGCCCCTAGGTTGTAAGAATTTAAGGAGATAATGCTTGCAGTATTCTGAGCCCATTTTTTCTGGACAATAATAAGCATTGTCTAAAAAAGCCAAAGAAGGGGACGCCTGGGTGGCTCAGTCGTTAAGTGTCTGCCTTTGGCTCAGGTCATGATCCCAGGGTCCTGGGATCGAGCCCCGCATCGGGCTCCCTGCTCCGCGGGAAGCCTGCTTCTCCCTCTCCCACTCCCCCTGCTTGTGTTCCCTCTCTCGCTGTGTCTCTCTCTGTCAAATAAATAAATAAAATCTTAAAAAAAATAAAAAATAAATAAAAAATTAAAAAGCCAAAGAAAATAACAACATGAGAGTCAGCAAGATTTCGTGTGATACTTGGATGTGTATGATGAAGGAGATAAAGGAGCTTAGAGGGCTCAGGTCCGGAGTCTGGGTGACTGCGCCGGCCTACCTCCGACTACGAATTAGGTGGGGGAAGGCTTAGTGGGAGGGAGGAGTAGGTAGTTTGTCCTGTTAGACCTCGTGTGCGCGTGTGCGTGTGGAGGAGGCGCCGATGGCAGGTGCTCAGAGACCATTAGCTTCCGTTCCCTGTTTCCTCAGGTGAGGAACCCAGACCCTGGAAGAGGGAAAATAATTGGCGCGCCCTCTCACAGCGACAACCCGTCTCCTGGTTTCACTCCCTTCAGCTGGCGTTTTAATTTTTTTGTTGCTTTTTCTTTGGAGGAATGCACATTTGAATTAATTTTGAACACCAAAAGAGAATATTGCAGGCAAATTTAGTGGCAAAGAAAATCGAGTTTCCTGAGGCCAAGAGCAACACTGATTGCAATATACCCATGTTCATAACCCCTGGGAGGTTGCTGAAGTCTTTCCTTTTATGGCTCTTTTTCATAAAGGCAGTTTGGTGAAGATGAAAATATTCGAGGCTTCTGCAAATCATTTTGTATAATGGCCATTGACTGCTTCTCACATTTTTAATGGAATTTTTATATAAGCCTTTCTTTGAATGTCAGGGCCTTTTAAGGCAGATGCCTAAAGATATGAACCCATTTAACAGAGCTGGACTGAGGTTCTCGGTTATTCACGTTGAAGATAGATTCCAGGACTCCCTAGGTCCAAAGCATCTTCAGCTGGGCTGACAATGACACCTGTATTTGTGTGGTGCTGGTCTTAGCCTCTCCATAGTAACGTTATTAGCCACAAAGTGAGGGGGAGGGTGGGTGAAGGGAGAGGAGGTTCAGGGAACGAGAGAGAGAGGAGAGAGAGAGAGAGAGGTTCTGCTTTTTGGGGGTTGAGAGTGGGTCCTAGAATTTCTTGGGCTCTCTATTGCTGAATTTAAAACTGAGAGTGGGAATTTGAAGTGCGGGAAGAGGGAAAAAAAAAAAGTGGCCCAAATGGGCAATTATGGAAATCCACCAACATCTCTAAAACAGAAGTGCCTCTGTGGGGGAAGGCGGCAACCTGGCTCTTTATTTAGTTGGGGTGGCTGGCAACGTGTTTGTTCAAGATAATGCTTCCCTGGATGCTTCTCTGAAATGGATGCCTCTGGTCGTGGACATCTCTGCAATGCAAACTCAAGTCAGGCACTTGCGTGGTCGCAGCTTACACTCCAGTATTAATTTGCCTGTGCCCTTGGGCAGGTCTCCTCCATCTCCTGGATCTGTTTGCCCCTGTCATTGGAGGGGCAAACCAGAGTGGAAGGCAGTGTAGAGTACAAAGGATGATTATGGTTGATACAAGGACAGAGCTTTAAATCACCTGGTGAAAGCGTTCTACCTTGTTCAAATCTTGTTCAGTCTCCAATTACCCCAGGAAGAAAAATTCAGCTTGGTGCCAACATGGCTTTAATGCCTGGTGTTTGCTAATTTCTCTTTCTAACAAAGTAAATTGCATAAGATTTTTTTTTTTTTTAATTTTGAATTTACGTTTTCCCTCCACCTTCTCTCTATGTAGCCGGTGAGAACTGGTTTTCCATTTCCGAGAGCAACCACCATCAATAGTGCATATTCTGGGCGCTTTTCTAAAGGTTTTACATTCAAAACTCCTTTCATTCTCTTAAGAGATAAGATCCTGTTATTATTTCCACTCTATAGATGAGAAAACCAAATCACAGAGAGGTGAAAGCACTTGGCCCAAGGTCACACAGCTAGTGGGTACCGGAGGCAGGATTTGAATCCAGCAAGCATGCTTCCAGACTCTGTGCCTCAACCGTTCTACTTTGCTGAGACAGGAAATAATAATGTTTCCTTTGAAAACGTATTCAAGAAAAAGGGGGGTGCTGGGTGAGTGTCAGTCTAAAGGAAAGCATGAAATAAATAATAAAGCATGCACAACAACGGGGATATGGCAACATTGTGACGATGGTTTTGAGTCACAGAAGCGTGGGAAACTCTGGATACTGTAGAAATCTGGAATTCTGCACATGAGGAAAATGCCTGCATTAGACACGGGAAGACTCCGAATGGGGGCTTCTGAGTATATTCTAAGCCACAGCTCTGGTAGCTTCCAGAATCGCTTGTCTGAGATCAGAAATGGCTTCCTCTAACGGCCACAGAGACGGGCGACTCCCTTGAAGGGTGCCAGGCATGCCGTACTCCTTCCATCTGACCTTGCTTGAGGCTGAGGTCCGGGTGCTGCTTCCTCTTGAAGGTGGTTTTCATGTACTGTCTGTGGCACGAGTGTGGAGCAGGCCGGCTGACCTTCGGCCAAAGTAATTAATGGGCATTTTGCACAGTGCAGTCACCTCACATCCCCTTGGGCGGTGCAGACGAGGTGGAAGAGTCTTGATGCAGCCGTGCAGACAGCTGTGGGCAGCTCACCTCACCGTCCACGTCAGCCCACCTCCCTCTGCTTTGCAAACAAACCCTGCCTCTGATCCCCACCGGGACTCCTACCCTAATCATGACCCCTACCCTCTGGCTTACCTTACCCTTAACTCATAACCTAACCTTAACATAATCCTTACCTGATCCTCTACTTTATCCGCCCATGCATTCACTCACAGCCCCCCCCCCTTTATTGAGGCATACCAGACAATTAAAAATGATCCACATTTAAGGTGTGCACTGTGATGATTTGACATAGGTATACACTATAAAATGATGATATATTAACCAGTAATTAGCACACCTGTCACCTCACATGTTACCATTTCCAGCCACCCATTTATTCATTTACTCATTCATTTATTTTTGTCCCCCATACTTGCTGAGCCTCTACCATGTCAACTAGGGTTCCCTCAGGAAAGACAAGGCACGCTCTTACTAGGCAGTTGGGGAGAGTTGAGTACAGAGACTGTTGATAATGATTTAGGTGCAGTGGTGGGCACTGAGGGGCTAGCACAGCCAGGAGCCATTGCCACCACTGGGGCGAAGGGGGGGAAGTAAGTTGGGGGGGCCCAGCGGCGATGGGTGGCGCTGCGGCGGAGGGGTCACCAATAGGAGCTCCTGATAGGTCAGGAGGTATGTGGTGGTTGTCAGAGCAGGGAGGGGAGAGAGGGAAACACCCCAGCTTCTTCCCCTCCTGCCTTCCGGCTCCTCCGAGACCACACTGTATTGCCGCCTCCGCAACATGGAGCTCAAATGGCCCCAGTTGCCATGCATTAGCACATAGCTGCTGTTACAGTAAAGGGAAAAGTGAAATGTCTATTTTACTTAATGCCCCTTCAAAAGAGGGAGAACAAAAGTTGAGAGGGCTTGGTCTTTGAAGCAGATAAAGAATGAACATTTTTCTTTGTGGAAATAATGGTTTTCCTAGAGGTTTAGTTGTGGCTAGGATAAAAGAATGCAATCTGAGACATCGTTAGGAGGCAAACCCATCTGATTTTGCTGTACATTACGTCTGGCTTCTGTGAGGAGAACTCACTGTACTTGCTGTAACCTGTTCTCATGGAGGCCCAGAGAGGGCAGGTGGTTTGCCCAAGGACACACAACATGTTTGTCAATACAGAGCTGGGGTTGGAACTCAGGCCTCCTGCTTCCTCACTGTGTGCTTGTTCCATTTTGTCGTCATCTGTGAAACTGTCTTCAATCACTCCACCTCTCCGGGGACAAGCCCGAGTCCTCACAGTCCCTGGAAGAAAGTGCGGTGTTGTTTTTTAATCTCCTTGGCTGCATTTCATCTTTTCCAAGTGTTAATGGCGCTTCCCATCGTGCAATGCTCCAAACAAATGCCAGGTTGTCTTCCTGGCGCTTTGCCATCTCAGAGAGTTCAAAGCATGATGGTTTCGTCATCTGCCCGTGAAGGCAAATTTTCATTCCAGCAACCTCGGCCATGAACAGCTTGGTCAGATCTGAACCCTCCTCCCTCCTCCCCCCTTTCCCAATTTTCCCATTTGTCAGGGATGACATCATATATTTGGGCCCCAAGGAAGTCAAACTTTGGATTGATAAGTCTCTGAATTTTCTCAGACTTCAGGCTCAGTTCCATGTGTCACCCTGATCTCCCTTCCACAGAGGGTGCGTTGCCCCAGCTGCTGGGGGTGCCAACAGCCTCCTTGTTCATCCCTTCAGGGATTCCTCAGCTGCAGAGCCACCTTGCTCGTGTCCCCTTCCAGGCCAGCCTACAGCTCAAGCCCCGTCAAGGTGCAGTATGAAGGTCCAGCCATCTGGACCCACAGGGAGCATCACTGCATTAGCACCATGACTCCCTGTGGGGTAGGCTGAGGGTGTGGTTGGGCCTGTATCATGCTCGGCTTCCCCTCTGCCCACTCATGCTTCCTTCCCCAACCTTCCACAGGGATCCATCCCAAGGGTCCTCCTTTTTTTTTTTTTTAAGATTTTATTTATTTATTTGAGAGAGAGAATGAGAGAGAGAGAGAGAGAGGATGAGGGGGGGAGGGTCAGAGCGAGAAGCAGACTCCCCGCTGAGCAGGGAGCCCGATGTGGGACTCGATCCCGGGACTCCAGCATCATGACCTGAGCTGAAGGCAGTCGCTTAACCAGCTGAGCCACCCAGGTGCCCCCAAGGGTCCTCCTTAATAAGTAGCTGGTATGCTAAACTGTGTCTCAGAGTAGGTTTTCTTGGGATTCCAACTTAGGACAGTGGATGGTCATCACAGCAACTCCCGACTAACTGACCCTGGGACCTTGGCTATGTCTCTCCACTTCTGTCTGTAAAATGGGGATAATGCCTACCTTTTTTTTCCTTAAGATTTTATTTATTTGAGAGATAATGAGAGAGAGAGCCTGAGCCCAGGGAGGGAGGGGCAGAGGGAGAGGGAGAAGCAGGCTCCCCATTGAGCAGGGAGCCCGACGGCAGGGCTCGATCCCAGGACCCCGGGATCATGACCTGGGCCGAAGGCAGACGCTTAATGACCGAGCCCATTACACCCTATTACAAAGTGATAGGGACCCGGCAGTGTGGCCTGCAGAAGGGGCCCTGGATTCTGAATCAGTCAGAAGGCCTGCATTCTACCCTCTGCTCACGTACACACGGGCGAGCCTGGGCCTCAGATGTCTATCTGCAAATGAGAATAACTAATATCTGCCTGGCTTGTTTCACAGCTTTGTTTCGAGGGTCAGGAGAACTGCAAAAATTATTTGGAAACTATAGAAAACCCCATCAATGCATGGATTATTAATAAACTAGTTAATTCATTATTTACTGCCTGTTTAATATGTACCAGGCATGGTGCAAAGTGCCGGAAATTTGGCTGTGCACAAGAAAGACACAGTCCCTGCCTTGTAAGAGTTCATAACTTGGTGGTGGTGGGGGTAAACAAAAAATAAGTAAAGACACAAATAAGTATATAATTGTATTTTGTGAAAGGAAAAATGGTAGGCACCAGGAAAAGGAGGTGTGTGTGTCTAGCAGTGAATATTTAGAGAATGTTTAAGGGGTATTGGGTTGGAGCTCAGGAAGGGGGCCTGTCTGAGGGGGGACATTTAGGATAAAACCTGGAGCCAGAGAAAGAGGCAGCTAGTCAGAAAGCAGGAAGAAGAGCATTTCTGGCAGAGGAAGGAGCACAGACAAAAGTCCTGGGGCAGGAAGGAGTTGTGCCTATCGTAGGAGTTAAACGCATGACTGTAGGGGGTGAAGGAAAAGACCAAAAGCTTAGGAAGACTCTGGGGAAGATTGGAACTCTGAGGTTCCAGTCATGATGGGGACGTCGGCCTCAGGGTGATGTGTGGAATGGACAGCCACTAAAAGGCTTTAAGGAGGTGAACATTGCAATCCGACTTCCTAAAAAAAAAAAAAAAAAAAAAAAAACCATGGCAAAGGAATGGAGTTGTTCTTCTTAAGTGGCATCAGCATCCACGGTAACAATAATGGATGTTGGTCTCCATTGTAGCAAACATTCTGTTCTTTCCCCCATTTACCCTGAAAGCTAATTTTTTTTTTCCGGGTTGTCTCATCTTTCCAAGATACCCCAATGGGAGGGAATTCCATCCTTCCCAGCATCTGGAGCTGCTGTTACAAGTAAGATCCCGTCTGATTTCGAGGGGAATGACTCAGACTTTTGCATGTTTTAAGCGAGAGAGGGATGCACAGGACCCATCCCACTGAGGACCATTCTCCTCTAGTCACTCTGCTTTGTGTCCAGATTCTCTCTCTGCCCACCTCCTGCCTCCCCACATGGTGGTCTGCTGCCAGCGCAGCAAGTTCAGCCTGATGTTTGCATAATTTGAATAATAATTTCGCATAGTAGAGGCTCTCATTTAAATGATGTAAATTTCCTCAGTCCTCTCTCCTGATTAGTATTCATCCATTCAGCGAGATCACTTTTAGGGGATGAGATAGAAATATTTACAAAAGACAGAGAATCAAGTGTGGAGGTTTTGAGGATTTTCTAGTGAAAATAAAAAAAATGTTTTTGTTGTTTTGTTTGATACATTTGAGGGTGGAGGTTGGAGCTGATGGCATAACTTTTTATGCAACTCAGCGGATTTTCATGCACAATTTCCCTGAGTCAGTTGGGGTCGGGGGAAGAGGGCATGGGGGATGGGATCTAAGAGTTAGGTCTAAGGGGAGGGAGAGAGGAGGACATCGGGAGGCAGTGGGTCCAACTCTTCTTGTGAGATGTACCTGGAGGATGTCCTGCTGCCCTCTCCTTCCTCCCTCTGTAAATCCTCTGTATCTTCTGTGGATGCAGGCCTGGTGTGTATTTACCTCCTTGTCTCATGGGAGGAACGATGGACTTGGGGCTGGGCGGACCTGTGTATCTGCCAGGATTCTTTGGTTGTAAGCAACAGAAACCAACTCAGGCTCTGTTAAGTCAAAGGCATCCCCAGAAGGCTCAGTATGTGGGGAGGGGGCATCAAATCAGCCCAGTCTGGGTCCATGCTCACTTCTTGGCTTGGGGTGATGGGAGCACCTTGAAGACTCACACCTAACATTTGCAGCCCCTGAGGCATGAGTGCAAAGGGAGGCCCATATGCCATTTGTTTACATATTTGAAAATGACAAATCTTGCAAATAAGCTTAACCCAAACATGATCTGTCCTCTTACTTTGGCACAAATACCAGAAGGACCTGGATACCCAGGTTTGAGTTTAGAGTCTTGGATACCTCAGAGTTATGGGCAGGAGTCGTGGCCTTTAGTGGAGGGTGGTGGTCAGCCCTCCGTGACCCCATAGGATGGGAGCCAGTAAAATGAATAATCCAACAGCACACCCTTCTTGCCTTCTGAGCTCTCACTGGCACCCCCCAGTGGCCTAACCGAGCTGACATCCAGAGGGCTTGGGACCCCACTGGTCCTGTCCACTGGGTTACCCTGCTTTGGCCAGGATGGGGACCCGGGACAGTGGGTTCCTGAAGACAGCTGACACGTGTGGGTCCTGTGCACAGCCAGGCAGGATGCTAGATGTTGAGTAGGTGCCTGCTTTTAGCGTTGGGAGGCAAAGGGGGAGTGGTGTGACAATGGGGCAAAAAGAGCTGCAAGATTCTTTCTAGGGACGGGAGCTGAACCCTGCTGTGGCCAGTCCCTGCCGTGCAGGGCTGTGGGCTGGTGTTGCCAGGGGCTCTTGGTTTTGAAGAGTAGCCGGTCATCCAGAGTTTGCAAATATGAAATTTTAAGATTTAAACACACGGGCAGTTAATTAAAAAAAAAAAAGATTTTAGAGCCCAGTGCAGGTCTAGTGGGCCCCATTCACAAATAAACTAGATTTGGTCCTGAGGCTGCTCTAAACAGAAACAAATTTGAGGCTTTTGTGTCCATTCCAAATTCCACGGGGGGAGAGTCTCTGACCTATTTGAGCTTGGTTGACCCTCCCTGCTCCAATCAGCCATGGCTGGGCAGAGGTCACGGCCCCGTGGCCCACTCAGCTAGGGACAGGCTGGTCGGTCCGGGAGCTGTGCAAGTCCCCTCAAGGGCAGTGGTGACCTACGGATCTATCGCAAGCACCGAGTGTGGGCTGCTCACGAGGCACCTCTCGGTTTCCCACCTCGGCTGTAACAAATGGCCACACACTTATTCATTATGTCACCGTGCTGAGGGTCAGATGTCCAAATGGACCAAAATGAAGGCGTCAGTAGGGCACATTCTTTCTGGAGCTCTCGAGGAGAATCCACTTCCTTGTATCTTCCAGCTTCCTGGAGGACAACGGCATACCTTGGCTTGCGGCAACTTCCTGCATTTGCCAAAACAGCAATGGCCTGTTGAGTCTTTTCTCACATTGCACCTGTGACGCTGATCTCCTTCCTTCTTCCCCATGTAAAGGACCCTGTGATTACACTGGGCGCCCCTGACGGTCCAGGACAATCTCTTCATTTGAAAGTCAGCTGCTTAGCTCCCTTCATCCCATCTGCTACTTGCGTTCCCTCTTGTCATGGAAGGTAGCTCATTCCCAGGTTCCAGGCATCAGGACTAGTACATCTTGGGGGGGGGGGGCATTTTTCTCCCTGCCTCGAGGCGGTTTCTGAGCTTTGCTGGCCATCTGCAAAATGGGG
Organism: Callorhinus ursinus; assembly: GCF_003265705.2. Lineage (NCBI taxonomy): Eukaryota > Metazoa > Chordata > Mammalia > Carnivora > Otariidae > Callorhinus > Callorhinus ursinus. The sequence continues at coordinate 8,609,958 of NW_027397103.1, read as the reverse complement.
GGAGAATCATGCCTTCTTCATGGTTGTTAAAGGGCTCAGGTGTGCAGTGTACCAGGTCCAGTCCCTGGCACGCAGTAGACACTCCCATTAGTCCCTTTCCCTCCCTTCTTTGAGCTATTTGTTTCAATGTGGGCAGAGCCTCGGTTTACTCAAATGGCAAAGATAAACCAGTTCTGCCTACCTCAAAGGGTTGTTCCCTCATTCCCTGATTCCTTGATTCATTCATTCACTCATTTAATATTTATTGAGGGCCTACTATGTGCCAGGCACTGAGCTAGGTGCCGGGGCCGAACAACAAATACCGAAGACATGAGGTTTTCTTCCAGGTGGCAGGGGAAATAGTAAATATGAAAATCGATTAATAATCACAATTATATATATTAATAGACAGAGGAACAAAGGAGGATGGAGGTCGTGGTTGTGGGGCAGTGGGATGCTATTTTAAATAGAAGGTTCAGGGAAAGCATGCCTGAGTGACATACGAAATGACAGAGAGTGGTTGTTGATTGACTTAATGATGTTAACACTGATTTCCAGCTTGATTATGGCAGAAATGGATAAGCTGATTGTTGGTAATCAGTATGCATTACGTAAGACTTCTTCCACAAACATTTGAATATTTTCTGGCTTCCTTTTTTTCTGTGTTGAATTTTACCATTTTTAAAAGAAGTGACCCAAAGGGCATATTCATCCATCCTTTTAGAACAGGATGGGACATTTTTCTGATTAGCTCATATTCCCTCTGGGGGGCTCTGAAGGTAGCAGACAGAGAGACCCTGCCAGCCCTGTCCCCGGCTCCGTCTGTGACCTCCCTGCAATGCTCAGCGGCTGGAAGCCTCCACGGTCTCATTAATGTGGGAAAAGCACTTTGGGTCCCCAGCTGAAAAATAGCAGGAAAGGCAGGGCATAATTATTTTGTTTTTCCCACATCTTCAGTGTGCAGAAAGGCTGTTAGAGGCAGCCTGAACCTTCTCCATCGGGAATGGTGGGAAGACAGGGAAGAAGAGAGGGCTTCTGGCCTCTGGCTGAGGACAGGTCATGTGCTGGTCAGAGCCACAAGGAGATGGACCCTGGCTGGAAGCAAATGACAGTAATAATAGCTTTGATTTGCTATGCACCAGCTTACTGGCTTCCCATCAGCCCTAATGGGAGTGATGATCCCCATTTTACAGATGAGAAAACCGAGGCTCGGAGAGGGTAAGTGATATGCTTAAGAAAGTCGATGAGCTACAATTAAACTCAGCTCCACCTGGACTCACTATAACACATTTCTGCTTCCCAAAATACATCCAAACCTTCGCACTTTTCCCCACCCCCACTGCCATCACCGTGTCCAGCCACTGTCACATCTCACCTGGATGGTCGCAGCAGCCTCTGCCCTGGTCTCCCTGATTACGTCCCCCCACCGCCCTCTACCCTGTGGTCTGTTCTCAACCCAGCAGCCCCAGAGATGCTCAGTCCCTCCTCTGCTTAAAACTCTTTGGTGGCATATGGCAAAAAGACAAAACAAAACAAAACAAAACAAACTCTTTGGTGGCTCCCATACTACACCCTGTAGCCTCGCCCTGGCTCACAAGCCCATATGTTCCTTCTTTGTCCTCAGCTCTTGTCATTTGTCCCTTTGCCCTCCAAACTTCGGTCACATGGGCCTCCCTGCTTTTTTGTAATCATACCAGGAATGCTTCTACCTCAGGGCCTTTGCACTGGCTGTTCCCTCTGCCTAGAATATTCTTCCTCAGAAAGCCACATAGACCTGTTTCAAGTCTTTGCTCAGAAGTCACTTCACTGACCCATCTCTGATAACTTTTTTTTAAATTGCATTTTTCCCTTCCACTCCAGTTCCCTCCTCTTTCTTTATTTTTCTCCGTCGGACTTCTCAGTATTTAACAGATTCTATCACTTACTTCTTTGTTTGTTATCCACCCTTCTCCATGGGAATGTCCACTCCATGAAAGCCAGGTGTTTGTCTGTCATGCTCTGCTGCATCCCCAGCATCAAGAACAGTGCTGGGCACATAGTATGTGCTCAATAAATATTGAGTGAATGACTCCAAAGCTTTTGTTCTGTCCACCACACCTACTACTTTGGTGGCTTGGCTTCTTGTCTGGAAGAACTCCACATCCTTGCCAACACTTGCTATACTCAGACATTTCCATTTTCTCCAATATGCGGGCATAAAATAGTATCTCTTTGTGATTTTCAAATACTTCTTGATATGCTTGGGCACTCGGGTTTTGACATGTCTGAGGGGCAGTGGGTCTGTTTCTCCCTCTCGTTGGGAGACTGGAGTTCTCAAGGAGACCATCTCGTGGCATTTCTTGAGAAAATGGGAAATGGGTCTTTTGTTTTGGGTTATTATAAGACAAGCAACTCACGTAAAACAAAGTTAGCATCTGCTCTGCACACCGGGTTTAATATTTAGGGATAATTTAAAACCAAGGAAAAGGCAGAGTTATTAATAAACAGTTGAGGGGAAGTGTGAAGAGAGAGTATGAAAATCTTCAATTGAAAAAGCAACTGTAGTTAACATCCAAAATGAGACCTTCCTTAGCATTCTGCTCTGCTCATTTGCAAATTAAGAGATGTATTGTTTTAAAAATAATTAAGTCTAATTTTGTTTTTTTGGGAGATAGCTCTCCACTGGTTTGAAAATCTTTATTTGCAATGCTCTGAATACAGATTAATCTCCATTGCTAAGCCAAGTGTTTGCTGTTTATGTATACTCAAATGCTCACCGAGGCAAAGCTGGTGTCTCCGGAGAAGTGATGGCTGGGGTTCTGGGGAGTTATATTTGGAGTCCTTTGTGAACTCCAGAATTCCTTTAGAGCAGAGATCTTAGCAACTATCAAGTCTGGTTTTCTTTATTTTACAGGTGTGAAAGCAGAGGCCCAGATTGTTGAAGGACTTGTCTAAAAGTCATACAGCAAGTCTGCGGCAGGACTGGGATTGTCCACCAAACCCGTGTGTCCCATTCTTCAGTCATGCTTTTAACATATACGTGTGCTACCTGTACTGTTGTTTATGTGAAGGTTTTCTCCTTTAAATCAATTCACTTGTAAAACATGAAGCCGTTTATTTAAAAGGAAAAAAAAAGTCACAGATGTAAATATCTCATTACTCACTGAGATAGTGCATGAACATTAATACAAGGCAAACCAAACAATGATATTAAGTTCTAGTAAGGCCGCTGTGATTGGTTAAGACAGCGACTCATGTAAAACAAAAGTTAGCATCTGCTCTGCATATTTAGGCATACTTAGAACTTTGGGCTGAGACTGGATCTCTGTTGAAAGGAGACAAAAGCAGGTGTTCAGTACCTGAAACACCAGCCTGAGACTTTCTCCCTGTTGTCATTATCAGGTTTGGAAGGGAATGGAAAGAGGATCAGTTTCTCCCAAGGTGACTAGTAGGATCTAAAATTATCTCTCAAGAACCACTAGAGGTCCTCATTTTAGATGAATCTGGACCATGAGAGCTTCTCTCTCTTTCTTCTTTCCCTCCCTCCTTTGTAGCTAGGAGAGGCCCTGTAGTAGATAGATACATAAGGGAAGTATCAAATGGTAGCTTTCAGGAATGTTCTTTAAAAGGCAGCTGTTTGGGTCTTTTGCTTTTATTTCTTCATTTTTTCCTCTTTCCTGCTGGTTGGAATTTGGATGTGATGGCTGGAATCAGGCAGCCATAGTGGATAATGAGGTGACCATAAGAATGGAGTCTGTCTACAGTGCAGCAACAAGATAGAAGAAGCCTGGCTCCCTGAGCCTCTGGATTTTTTTTTTTTTTTGTAAAAGAGAAATGAGCTTCTATCTTGTATAGTTCCTGTTACACTGGGTCTCTGCTGTTCATAGTCCTAGTTCATTCTAATACAGAAGGAGAATAAGTGAACTCTGGATTAGCAATTAGAAGATCTGAGTTCTAGTCCCATTTCTCCAACTCATACTCACATCCATGTGAGTGAAAAAAGAAACAGTCCTGGCTTTGCACTCCCCAGCACCTATTTTAAGCTTCCAATGAGGTTTGCCCCTTGGAAACTCTCAGTTCTGCTCAGAGCTCTGCGTGTTTCTATTCCAAGGCAGTGGTGGGAGCGGGGTGCCCAGGGAAGGAGCAGGGTGGGGGCTGGTTTCTGCCTGAGTTTATCTCAGGTGTTACCCTGTTGAGGAGGTGATTGAGGTACAAATGGGACCCAGGGGTGTGAGAGAATTCTGTATGAGAGGGATAGTGGTCCTCGATAACTACTAAATAGTATCACACATAGAGCATGTCTGTCCTTAAACTGCCTTATCTCCTTCCTGCCAAACCATGCCACGCGTATCCATAAAAGTGCAAACAACTCATTCCTCTCTTCCCGTCAGAACATCCTCAGCAGCTGCATAGTTGTTATGTATTTTAAATAAAGCATTTAAAAGCTCTCAGAATTTAGCAACAATCACCATGGATACTCATCACTGAAATCCTTTGTTACCATGGCAACATTCCACCCTTCACCCCCCCCCACCCCCCACCCCCATCTTGCCTGTTTACCCTGAAACTGACACATTGGTTATGGTGAATGATAGGAAAAGATTTGAGTGGAACTTCCAAGGGCATAGAAGCATGAAATGTCTTGCCAGAAAATAGGTATTTTTCCATTATTGTAATAAGTACTATGTTTCACTCTCCGATTTTACCCAGGATAGATGACTGTTATTACAGGGGGAAAGAGGGAGATCAGTGATGAATTAAAGCAAAAATGATCCCTTTTGTCATCTGCAGGTGATTTTTAATAGCCCTTCTTGTTGCATTCAAAATGTGGTGAGTAGCAACCTACAAGTATTAAGACCTGAGTGTCATTTGACCTACTTCTTGCAGTTTTCCAATACTCACCAAGAAAACCCTTTAGAAGCAACCAACAAATCTGTGCAAAGGTATTCACAGCAACCTTTAGGGAATGGTGAGGAACAAGAAAGGACTGTGTGCCGGATGTTGAGAGTGGTTGGGTGAAGTGAACAGAATGTGACACAGACAATCTTTTGTAGCTTTTCCGGATGACAAGTAGGACATGACTGTGCATTTACTACTTCGGAAGAATAACGAGCAGCAAATCAAGCAAAATACAGTTGATCCCAGTGATTATGGGCATGGGCTCTGAAAATGTTTGCACGTACCTTAAGCGAGATTAGAGAGAATGGGGGGATTCTGAACTCTTTTTGGGTCAATGACATTTTTAGAAATCCAAGAATGTCTTGGACCATCTCCCCAGAAAAATCCCTAGACATACAACATTTTGCGTGTAATTCTAGGAGATTCGTTGGTCTCTTGACGTCCATTCGAGGGCCACCCCTCCCCCACAAGGGCCCATCCACTCTGGATTTAAAGCATAATGTTCATTATTTCCAGTCTTGGTCATTAAGTTGGTTACTTCCATTAAAAAGCCCAAACCCCAACTAAAACATGTTCAGAGATTTGGGATGTACTACTTGTTTGCTGTTTGTTTTCCCCTAGTAGAATGTGAGCTCCATGGCAACAAGGGTATTGGATGGCCTTGTTTGCTGTCTGTATCTCCGGGACCTAGAACAGTGTCTGTTCCAGTAGCAGCTGTTCAATATTTCCTGAAGGAAGGAATTCCTTAACAGCATGTCCAGATGCAAAGCATTGTTATTAGAATTACAACTTTGTGCAAGAATCATCCACGTTATTGCATGTGGCAAACCATTTATCCACCTTGCTGTACGGGGCACAAAACTCCACGTGTGAATACACTACAATGTAATCATCCATTCTACTGTTGGTGGGCATTTGCGTTCAGTTTCTTTGTTTTGATTTTTTTTTTGCTGTTATGAATAGTACCACCTGGAACATTCTAGCACATGTCTTTTATTGAACAGATGGGTGCATTTCCATAAGAATGGAATTGCTAGATGACGGTGTCTATGCATGTGTAGTTCTAGAAGACGTTGCTAAACAGTTTTCTAAAGTGGTTGTACCAACTTGTGCAGCTGTTCAGGTGATTCTGCCTGTCTCTCTGTGTCCAGGCCTACTGTGCCATTCCACGGTCCCGTATTCCCTGTAAAGCCACATGTGGACATATTCAGCCCCTTCTTTCCTCAGGGCAGTTTCTTTCTTAGTGAGCCATTCACCTCTGCCTGTGTGATTTACCTCCTTACGAAAGCTCCCCTCTTTCCATCAGTTGCCTCAAAACATTAGATGCTAATGCTTGTTGAATACATGAGTGACTAATTCAAATCTTCTGGGACAAATCCCAAACGTTTGCTGTCCTGTTTTTATTTTTGAGCCACATGTTAAGAGGAAAACTCTGAGCCATTGAAACCCATGGAATTAAGAACATGTCACCGGCTAAAAAGGACCACATTGTTCTAATGCTCAGCTTATGCCACAGCCACTGCAAGCCAGGAGAAGATTTGCCCCTAGGGTAGCTGGACCAAAGGGAATTTCAGGAATCCGCCTCCAGAATTGGGTTGGGATGCCACATGGAATTCCAGGAACCTGTCAAGGTGGGTTGTGAGGCTTGTTTCTACTGTGTGTTATTCCCCCGAGATGAAATGTTGCAAGCTCATCATTTGTCCCGTGACCCAGAGGCTCGAATCTTGACTTCCGAGACCGGGGGAATGGAAGGAAAAACACAAAACCACACCGAGGGCCTAGTGTGGGGAAGGTCTGTTTCCTACAAGACCTCATTTCATTTCCTTGAATTCCTCAGTAATACCAGCATCCTCTTCTTCAGTCTTCCCCTCTCGGGGAACAGCCTCTTGGTTTCCCTCGCTCATAGAGCCAGAAACGTCGGTGCTACCCTTGACAGGCCTCTTGCCCTCATTCCTGCATCCACTCCATTGCCAAGCCCTGCAGTTCCTACTTCCAAATATATCTCCAACCTTCCCACTGCTGTCCACCCCCACTGCCTCCATCCCGGTCCAAACTATGACGGTACCCTCCAGAACCCCTGCCAACAGGCTCCAAGCTGGACTTCGGTTGCCACTCGCGTTACCCACAGCCTCTTCTCCACCAGAGTGAGCTTTGCAAATCTCTCTGCTGAAAATCCTTCACTGACTCCCTGCAGCGGATGCTGTGAGCACCCTGCTTATATCCCCTTGGCACACCCCATTTCTGGACATGCAGAGCTGGTGGCTTGCAACAGGAGCACCTAAGGCTCAGCTGAGAGTTAATCTGGCTATTTATAGGGCAGGCTACCAGTGCCAGGAGGTAGCACCCCTCTCTCCTCCTCCAGCGAGCCTCACCTGATGGCGGCTGGTAGCTGGTGGATAAATACCGCAGATCACTCGCCCCTAGGCTGGGGATTACGTTGAGTGGGGATTGGGCCCTGTTGCCCCAGTGGTAATCTGCTTAGTGTTGTGCTCTCTTTCTGCTTCCTTCCTTGGCCTCACCCTCTCCTCTACCAGTGCTTCCTGAGGCCACTTCCCCCAAATACGTTATTTGCCCTCACATCTTTGTCTCAGGGTCTGCGGTTGGAGGAGGTCGTGGAGAAGACGAGACAGCCGCTGGATCCTCCAGCGGGACCTGGGCAACCGGAGGCTCCTCCCCACCTCCCCTGTCCTTGGAATGTGCCTTCTGCCCTCTGTTTCCACAGTGGGAGCCGTTTCCAAGGACACAGCGCTGAGAGAGCAATGTGGTCTTGAGGTTATCTGGACCCTATAGGTGACTGAACCTGTCTTTGTTCCCTCCATTGGCCTGGAGGACCTGATAGCACATCGAGAAGCCCTTACTAAAATCACCCTACAAGACTTAAATGAGAGCCAACAAATCCTGTCCTCCTGAACACCGAAACGTCTCCAAGGAGAAGAGCCATCTTCTGAAACAGGACAGCCTTGGACATTCTCTCTGCCTTGCCGGGACGCACTGGTGCCATTACCCAGAGTGTTGTGCATTTATACCCAATGAGACTGTGAACGTACCATCTTTATTAAATCACATGAGGACACTTATAAAGCCCCACAGCGATCTGACCCCCAGCCTAGGGGACTTAATAAATCAGTGGCTAAGATCATGGGGCTCTCGGTGGAAAAAAATTGTTACTTATTTTGGAAATCATTATCATGATCTGTGTTTTCCACGTATTTATATCGGTTGCTGTGGGATCTGCCTCCCGTGTGGCCGGATAGCCTCCCAACGAGCCACCTCCATGCTAGCCAAATCTCTCGCTGACTGCTCCAGACACACTGCCGAGGAGGGCAGGCGAGGGGGGGGGTGGAGATCGTCAGAGCTGGTCACGGTCACGAGGGGTGCAGTGTTGGTGGCGGTCACAGAGGGGACGTGACCCCAGCTTGACCCGTCAGCTGGCCGGGGGAGATCGGGAGGTCACCAGCTCCTCACCCCTCCCCTTGAAATGTGCGCTCCGCCCACCGTTCCCACGGGGGGAGCCATTCTCAAGGACATAGCCTTGAGAGAGGAAGGTGATCCTGAGACCAAGGTGACAACCCGTTAAGACCTCTGTGTAAACTTTTAAGGTTCTGGCTGCTGTGCGGAAACCCCCTTGTCCTGCGGCTGCCAAGACGAGCCTGGTAAGTCGCCGGCTTGTGATCACCGCCTCCGGCTCTGGAGGGGCTGCCCCTTTCTTGCGCCTCTCCCTGCGCTCCGTGTGCGCAGGCGCGGGGGCAGGTTAGGAACCGACATCCGCTTTTGGGGAAAGCCGAATTCCGACCCTCCGCACTGCTTGCAAGATAATGTCCACATGCACCATCTGGTCTACAGTGCAGGTATAACCTGGTCCGCACTCCCGCCTCCTTCCTTACTCCACTGCCCTGTGCTTTTCCGCAGACACTCGGAGGTTCTGCGGCCTCAGGGCCTTTTCACAGGCTCTTTGGACCTTCTGGTTTCATTTAGGGGCTATTTCCCCCCCAGAAGAGCCTTCTCTCACTCCTCAATTTAAATTCAGCACCCCCAGGGGCGCCTGGCTGGCTCAGTCAGTGGAGCCGGTGGCTCTTGATCTCAGGGTTGTGGTTTGGGTCCCACGTTGAGTATAAAGATTACTTAAAAAAAAAAAAATCCAGCACCCCATGTTGTCCCCTCTGTCAGTTCCCTGTTCCTTTCCTTCCTAGCATGTATCACAATTTGTCTCCTTATTTGTTTAATGTTTACGTTCGTTCCCAAAGTGTGAACCTCTTTGAGGATAGCCGTATCTGTTTCCTGCACCACTGCCGGCTCACAACCCGGTTCACAGAGGTGCTCAACAACTGTTGATTAAACGAACGAATAAAGCGTTTCTATTATCCTCATTTCGCAGATGAATAAGCTGACACTCAGGGTGGCTGAATCATTTGCTCAAGATCACACGTCTACAAAGTGAATGGGGCTGGATTTAAAGCCAGCACTGCCTCTTCGGTACATGTCTAGGAGTGGGACAGCTGAGTCATATGGTAAGTTGTATCTTTACCTTTATAAGGGTCTGCAAACTGATTTCCAAGGTTATTTACCATTTTATATCTCCACCAGAAACTGGCAGGAGGCACGGGCGGGGTGGCAGACTGGGTCAGAGGCAGGTACTGTCTGTGGATCGGATGTTGTATCCTCCTAAAATGCCTCTGATGAAATCCTAACCCTAATGTGATGGTATTTGGAGCTGGAGCCTTTGGAAGGTGATTAGGTTAGATTAGGTTATGAGAGTGGAGCCCTCCGTATCCTCGTGAAAAAGCGGAAGAGACAGAGACCTCTCTTGGTGTGCACGCACCAAGGAAAGCCATGTGAGGACATAACCAGCAAGAGGACCCTCATCAGGGACTCTGCCATGCCTGCACCCTGTCAGACCTCCAGTCCCCAGGACTGTGAGCAGTAATGCTGGTTGTTGAAGCTGCTTAGTCTGTAGTGTTCTGCTAGAGCCCCAAGGATCTGTGGAAAATTCAGAAGGCGTGAACTTGTCCTCCAAGGAACTCACAGGCCTGCTCCCTTCTGAGGACTGAAATAAGTAAGGGCTGTCCTAGGAACTGTAAACACCCACTGTCCATCAACTAATGAGTGGGTCAAGAAAAGGTGATATGCATCCATACAATGGAATGCTGATCCGTGCTACCAGTGAAAAGAGGATGCTCAGTGAAAGAAGCCAGTCCCAGAAGACCACATAAGGTATAATCCCATTTATATGAAACATCCAGAACAGGCAAATCCGGAGAATTAGAGAGGAGATTGGTGGTTGCCAGGGGCTGGAGGGGGCGGGGAGGGTGTGGTGAGAAAGGGGAGTGACTGCTGGACAGGTACAAGGTCTCTTTTTTGGGGTGATGAAGGTGCTTTGGAACGAGACAGAGGTGATGGTTGCACAACATGGTGAATGGGCTTACGTCCCTGAAATGGTTAATTTTATGCCATGTGAATTTTACCTTCGCAGCGGAGGCATAGTTCCGGGCCTCCGGTGGGGCTGCTGTGCTGCCCGGGTCCCCGGTCGCCATTCACATAGTCATTCGGCACGAGTGGCGCCTCCTAGCGGTGGGGGAGGACGCGGCAGCTCTGCTTTCGCCGTCAGACACAGACCCGGCTTGCTGGGAAATGCCAGCGGCTCTATTCTCTCTTCAAAGAGGCTCAGGAACCGGGGAATGTGGCCTTGGTGACCCAGACTCCAATTAGGAAAGCTGTGTTGGAGGCTGGCACACAGGTGGCTGCAGGTGGCTGGTGAGATGCCCAGACAGCCGTGAGAGCGGCCCCTGCCATCCCTACCGATTCCCTGTCCCAGGGTTGTCCGCTGGTTCAAGGTGCAGAGTGAGGTGTAGTGCTCGGTAATTGCATTGAGCTGGAGATGCTCACTTCCCAATTACTGGACTTTTGAAGTTATTTGATGTGGGCAAAACCTCTGCACTGCTCACCTGCCTCCAAGCTGCAGCAGGAACAGGGAGACAGGCTCAGCCCCAAGACAGACTAAATGCCAGAGATGCCTCTGTCCCTTTTGGTGTCAGCGATTCCCTCCTGGGCACAGCTGGGCCAGGACAGGCACTTCAAAATCATCATGTTTATTGAAGTGTCATTTATGGGCAGTCGTGCTAAGAATCATCTCAATGGTGATATGATTTATGTGCAACAATGCACCCATTTTAAGTGGACAGTTGGATGAGGTTTGATAGATTTATATACCTATATAACCACCACTCCAGTAAAGATAAAGAATATTCCCATCACCCCAGAAACTTTCTGCATATCCCTTTGCCATTAATCACCATCCCCTCAACCCCAGACAGCCACTGACTGATCTGCTTTGTATCACTGTAGATCCCTAGTGGATACAATGTGTAATATTTTCTTTTTTTTTTTTTAAAGATTTTATTTATTTATTTGAGAGAGAGAGAATGAGAGAGAATATGAGAGGTACGAGGGTCAGAGGGAGAAGCAGACTCCCTGCTGAGCAGGGAGCCCGATGTGGGACTCGATCCCGGGACTCCAGGAGCATGACCTGAGCCGAAGGCAGTTGCTTAACCAACTGAACCACCCAGGCACCCTGTGTAATATTTTCTATCTGGCTTCTTTTGCTGGGCAGGATGTTTCTGCTATTCATCCATGTTATTATGGGTGTCTGTCAGTAGTTCATTCCCTTTCTGTTGCTAAATAGTATTCCATTCTGTGGATATGCCACAATTTGTTTCTCTATGCACACATCAATGGACATTTGGGTCACCTCCAGCTTGGGGCTTTGATGAATAAAGCTGCTGTGTGCAAGTCTCTCTGTGGGCATATGTTTTCATTTCTCTTGGGTAAATGCCTAGGAGTGGAATTGCTGGGTTGTGTGATGAGTGTATATCTAGCTTTATAAGAAATTGCCAGACTCTTTTCCAAAGTTGTTCCATTTTGCATTCCTACCAGCACCCTATGAAAGTTCCAGGTGCTCCACATCCTCACAAACACTCGATATTGTCAGTCTTATTAGTTTTAGCCATTCTGGTAGGTGGCGTGTAGTGGTATCTCACTGAAGTTTTAATTTGCATTCCCCTGATGACTAATGCTGTTGCACACCTTTTCAGGTGTTTATTGGCCATTTATATACCTTCTTTTGTGAACTGTCTGTTTAGCTCTTTTGCCCACATTTTATTGGGTTATTTGCTTATTATTGAATTATAAGATGATATTCCAAAGGCAAGGAATGAAGTTATTCAAAATTCTCAGTGTGATGGGAGGCGTTCCTAGCCTCCCTTTCTCTCTGGGGGTCTGGCCAGGATAACAGGGGTTGGGGGGGCAGCTTTGGTAAAATAAGGTGGAGAGAGATTACTTTAGCATAAAAGCACTCAGGCGGAGGTTAACCCCAGACTTCAGTACTGATGAGAGTCCCCCAGAGTACTAAACCGTAGATTCCCTCGGAGCCCTGCCCAGAGGGTCTGATGGGTAGATCTGGGGTGGGGCCTAAGAATCTGCATTTCTAACAGGTTCCCAGTTGCCACTGATGCTGCCGGCCTAGGGACCACACTTGAGTAGCACCTGAGAGATGACTGAGGCTGAAATTAGACCAGTGATGAGCTCTTACTTCTTCTTCTCCTCCAATTTGTAGTTTCTATAGCTACCCCTTCCTCTGCCCACCCACCCCTCCCACCATGCAGAATAGTTATATGGCATAGAATGATTGACAACCCACACCATCAACGTGGAGAGGATCAAAGGGCTCCAGGGGCCCAAGGAGCCAAGGAAGAGAGGGAAAAGCATCAAGGCAGAGAGCTTTCCCCACTGACTTCGAAGGGGTAGACACACCAGTCACCCTGAAAGTTGGAAACAGAAGTCATGAACTTGTTACACCTGGTGGTGGTGGTGGGGAGGTGTTGTCTTCCCTGTGTTTAAGTTCTTTTGAATGAGTTGTCAACATTTATAAATTGACAGTAATGTAGCATCATATTTCTGGCTAATGGTTGCAACCAAACTGTTCTAAATGTGAAGGGTACAGTTATGCCATGAGTGACTCTGGCGTTTGGGTTTAAGATCTGTGAAAACACTTTGGGACACTGAGACCTGGAGAGACGCCAAGAACCTTTTAGGGACTATACATATAGGTGTTTGTGTGCACACATTTTTTTTTTCCTGAGATATATGTTTATTGGGCCAAAAAACAACCCTAGCTGGAAACTTAACGGTAAAGACATTTTGATTTTGCAAGCAGCTGGTAAGAGGGAATTTACAAACTACAAACTAAAATATAAATAAAGAAGCTAAAAAGAAGAAATGGAAAGAAAAGAACACCTACGGTTGCCGATGACTTGAGACGGATGAAACAAGAAAGGTTTTTGATTTCAGTTAAACCTTTAGAATTTTTCAGAGTGCTTAAATGAGGAAAAATAAGGAGGTGCGGGGAGTGTGGGAGAGGACACTGCCAACGTAGATGAAGCTAAAAATTTAAATTCTTGTTAAACAGTCCCAACAAATTGGCATTCAAAGTGTGCTATTAATAAATATGCTCCTTTCAAAAAGATGGCTTGACATAAACCACTTTTTCCCCTTTAAGCTTCCCTTGCTGTGGTCAGACCCTGAGGGCATAAAGCCTTGGTTCCACCCTTAGTTTCTCCTGTATATTAACTGTGTGGCCTTGGACAATTTACTAGATCTTTTTTTTTTTTTTTTAAAGATTTTATTTATTTATTTGACAGAAAGAGACACACAGCGAGAGAGGGAACACAAGCAGGGGGAGTGGGAGAGGGAGAAGCAGGCTTCCCGCGGAGCAGGGAGCCCGATGCGGGGCTCGATCCCAGGACCCTGGGATCATGACCTGAGCCGAAGGCAGACGCTTAACGACTGAGCCACCCAGGCGCCCCTAGATCTTTCTTTTTTTAAAATTTTATTTATTTAATTAAGATAGAGAGCAAGCGGGGGGGGGGGGCAGAGGGAGGGAGCAGACCTCCCCCTGAGCAGGGAGCCTGATGGGGGGCTCCATCCCAGGACCCCGGGATCATGATCTGATCGGAAGGCAGATGCTTAACCGACTGAGCCACCCAAGTGCCCCCTTACTAGACCTTTCTGAGACTCAGTTTCCTTTTCTGTAAAATGGGGATAATGAAAGCTACTTCTTGGGGAAACTGGACAAAACTCAGCATTAGGTCGTAGGCCAAACTCAAATGGTCTGCAGGGGCTAGGAAGATCTTGTAAAGGAGCAAGTGAGTCTAGTGGAAACTGGGGCTAATCAGAGCAAACACCTCTTTAAAGAGCCCACTGTTTGGGAGCTCCTGCCTCCAGGCAAGTAGGCTTGCTCCGGCCCCAACTTTCTGTTGTTTCAAAGAGTTACTGAAAATCCCCTTGTTTATGCGATCTCTCAGTTTTTAAGGGTTGACAATCAATTCACATTTTCCTAAAACAGCAACTAAACCAAACAGAACGGATTCTGCAGGACACACTTGGCCACCATCCTCTGGTTTACATCACTTGCCTTAAAGAGGAAGGGAATGAGATGGTTTCCATGCTGGAGAGATGTTTTGTTCCGTTTCAGCTTTGGTGCAGCGGCATCATGCCGAATGCAAGCAGACTCTAATATCAGCTAACACTACCCAATCCCTACTGTGTGCCAGACACTGTTCTAGGCACTTCACCTAAAACAATTCATGTGATACCCCCAACAACAACGCTATTTCATTTGGGTCACAAAGGGGTTAAATAAACCAGGGGAAAGTCCATTTTCAGCCCCATTTAAGTCACCATGGATTAAAAACTGCAGGTTGAAGCCGGCATTTCCTTTGGAGACTTAGAGACGAAGGTTGATTCCGCGGACCAGCCCCCTGCCCTGTGATTTTCCTTTGAGGCCCCTTAGGACAGGGAGAAGGGTTCCCGGTAGAGCGACAGCAAGCGCGCATCCTCCTGGGACGGCCCAGGACCACTGTGTATTTGGGGATCAGCAACATGAGTGAATGCCTGAATGGGGAGGGAGGAACGTGCGAATGGGTCCTGCCAGAAACCCAACTGCAGAGACAACTAACTTTTCCTGGCGGAGGAGGGAGAGAGGGCGGTGGTCTTCCTCACCCTCAGGCTTGGCTCGGGAACCCTTTATGACTTCCCCCGGGGCGGCGGCTCCTACCTCTAAGGGCAGAGCGCGCGCGCGCATGTGTGTATGTGTGCGCGTGTGTGGGGAGGACTTGGTGATCGAGGGTCACGCGCAGGTGGCTTTGTCGCGGTGGTGGGGGCGGCCGCAGAGGCGCTGCCACTGGAGGCAGAGGAGGAGGGACAGCCGGCCCACCATCGCTGCGGGCGGGTAAGGTGGGCACGCCGGAGCGGGGGGGGGGGGGGGGGGGGGGGGGAGGGGAAGGGGGCGGGCCGCCGCTCTCGCCTCCCGGAGCCGCCGCCTGCACTGGGTGAGGGGGTCGTGGGGGGCCCTCTGGGCCGGGGAGGGGGACGCAGGACGCCGTCCGCGGGAATAGGGCTGCTGGAGCTGGAGGATGCGCTAGACCTGGGGGTGGGGCGACGACGGAATTGGACGGCCAGGAGAAGGCACGCGACCTGCGGCTCCCCTGGGTTTTGGGGCGGCGGGTCCCTGCAAGGGTGTGCGGAGTGGCTGCGTCTGCTCGCGGAAAACAGGTGGTCGCCGGGTGCTATTGGTCCCTCGGGGCGCAGCGGCCTGTCACCGACCACAGCAGTGTCCCTCTTCCCCAGGCTGGCAGGGGGTTAACACCTGGCTGGGGGAGCCACAGGGTGTCAGGTGTGCGTCTAACCTGCGGTCCCAGGGGTTGCCTCACCACTGTGCCGTGCTGAGCGGATGGGCCGTGGGGCCAACTGGAGACCCACCAGGGACACTCGTGGTTGCTAGGCAGGATTGTGCGCCCAGTGTGGCCGGATGGGCCAAATTCTTGGGAAGCCAGAAAGTGAGACATTTATGTAAAATCACCTTTGGATTTTGGCAATTAACTTAAAAATACTTTTCGTAATGAAAAGTTTTGACCATACATGAAAACCAGGAATATACGAGCCTGGTGGGAATATGATGAGCTGGAGAACACATGCCCCATCTACAGGGAGCAGCTACAATTCAGCTCTGGGCAATCATTACCATGAGAAATTATAGGCTCAGTGTAACTGTATGTTTTGGCACAGAAGTTGGAAATCTAAATTTTTACATGTAATCTTCCAATATTTAAAAAAATATAAAAAAAAACTTACCTGGTCTATCTACTAGTTCTTAACCTTTGCTCATCACAACTTCTTTTGATAATCTGATCAAAGCTATAGAACCTGGGGAATTTATTTTGTATATAATTTCATAGAGGGCCTCCATCAATTCCACTGTGTGCCTGTTCATCAGAACCAACACCTGCTCTGCTGGTTATACTTTTTTTTTTTTTTAAAGATTTTTATTCAGGGGCGCCTGGGTGGCTCAGTTGTTAAGTGTCTGCCTTCCGCTGGGGTCGTGATCCCAGGGCCCTGGGATAGAGCCCCGCATCAGGCTTCCTGCTCCGCGGGAAGCCTGCTTCTCCCTCTCCCACTCCCCCTGCTTGTGTTCCCTCTCTCGCTGTGTCTCTCTCTGTCAAATAAAGAAATAAAATCTTTAAAAAAAAGATAAAAATTTTAATTTATTTATTTGACACAGAGAGAGAGCACAAGCAGGGGGAGTGGGAGAGGGAGAAGCAGGCTCCCCGCTGAGCAGGGAGCCCCACGGGGTGGGGGGCTAGATCCCAGGACCCTGGGATCGTGACCTGAGCTGAAGGCAGTGGCTTCACTGGCTGAGCCACCCCGGCGCCCCCGTTATACTTTCCGAGAGAGGATCTGATTGGCTGGATTTGCCATCATCAAATATGCAGCACTTCTATTGGATAGAGTTTCATTCATGGTCTCCCTCTCATGTTGTGATTGGTTGCCTTTAGCGTGGCACGGATTCGCTGTCCAGTCAGGTGTGGCCGGTGGCTGCAGGGCTGGATGTACCCAAGACACGGGCTCCCGGCCCCATAACTTTCAGGACAAAGTATCTCAGGAGTTACTTTTCTGCGAAGTAGCCGTGGGCATCCAGATCCTTTGACTTTCCAGGATTCCTCCTCACTGACGTTTCTCCCATCCCCCCATGCTCTTTCCATTTGGAAAAACCCTTCCTTTCCCTCCCTTTCATCTTTATATTAAAAAAAGTCTGGTAAAGTAGTTACTTTTAGTTTTTATGATCTCATTTAAAAAATTAGTCTGTCAAAGTAGTGCAAGTACACAGTTTAAAAGTCAGATTATAACATATTTATAACAACATATTGGTTTCCTTTTTTAAAAAAGATTTTATTTATCTATTTGACAGAGAGACACACAGAGAGAGGGAACACAAGCAGGGGGAGTGGGAGAGGGAGAAGCAGGCTTCCCGCTGAGCAGGGAGCCCGACGCGGGGCTCGATCCCAGGACCCTGGGACCATGACCTGAGCCGAAGGCGGACGCTTAAAGACTGAGCCACCCAGGTGCCCAAAATATTAGTTTCCTATTCCTCTCCTAGTCCATCCGTAGAGACAAGTACTTTCAACTCTTTTAGCTGATTCTTAGGGCATTTCTCTATCTTCATATTTCTATTCTTGATTTTGGCATGTGGTTCTAGTTATTTCATTCACTCACTCATTAATCAACCAATCAATTAATTACACACATATACAGAAAACACCTACTATGGGCTAGGGCCCCATGCTGCTATTGATAGAGGGATGAGCAAAACCAGATTCAGTCCTTCCTTTATGGAATTCTTCACTAGTAGAGGGGTTAATCTGTGATTCATCAATGAATCACACAATATATGTAAAATGGCACCTGCAGTAAGGGAACCCAGGAAAAGTACATTGCACCATGAGAGAACATAAAGGGGAATTTGACATGGTCAAGGATATCAGCGAAAGCTTCCCTGAAGAAAGTTGATTGAACTGAGATCTAAAAAGTGAGCGGACATAAAAACCCTGGGAGAGGGATGCCTGGGTGGCTCAGTCAGTTGGGTGTCTGCCTTCAGCTCAGGTCATGATCCCAGGGTCCTGGGATCGAACCCACATCGGGCTCCTTGCTCATTGGGGAAACTGTTTCTCCCTCTGCCTGCCGCTCCCCCCTGCTTGTGCTCTCTCTCTTTCTCTGACCTGGGTCATGGGTTCAAATCTTCTCTCCCCAACTCATTTGCTGTTTGCTCTCAGACAAGACACCTAACTTCTGAGTCTCAGTTTTCTTACCTAAAAAAAGTGCTGTTCCTAAAAGGTAGAGGGTTTGGTGATGAGCATGAAGGGTCATAATTCTTGTAAAGTTTTGCTCAGTGCCTGTCACACAATAAGTGGTCAAAAAATGCTCATTGATATTATCATTATATCATTTTTTCCTTTACTGTATAAATATCAGGTGATGGGGCACATCTAGGCTGGATCCTGAGGTTGTGAAGGCTAGCAAAGTCTGGGGGACAAACAGAACTTTGGTTTGAGCTGATGATCGTGTCTGATATCTTCAGATCATGGCAGAGAGAGAACACATGGGGTTTGAAAGTCACACTGAGCTTGGTGTTTTCCTGGTCTGCAGCCATCAGCCTTGATTACATGAAGTGCTTCAGAGTTGGGTGGAATCTCTCTCTTGCTCCCTGTTAGGACTGTCTGGGCAGGAGGCAGAGAATGAATGATTTTGGGGCAGGCATGTCTAGAATGCACCGTCCAAGGCTCAGAATCCTGGGAGTCTAGCCTTCAGCCAGAGAGTTGTGTTGGTCATTCTCTTTCTGTCTTGCCTGGGATTCTAACAACCCACTTTATTTTGACCTTGTCCCTGACCTTGGTGGACACCCTGAACCCAGGTGACAGGTTGTTTATGGTTTGTTACAACAATGATGATGATGATATAATGTGGACATTAAAGCTGCAGGAAGACTAGCATCTCTCCCTCTCTCTCTCGTTTCCCCTTCCTCCCTCCACCCCTCCCTCTCTCTCTCTCCCTCTCTGCTTCATGCTATCTTTGTCTGCAGTTTGTCCTCCTGTCTGTCTCTGCTTCTGTCTGTCTTTCTTTCAACCTCCATAATTATTATTAATTTTTATCTCTTTGCCTCTCTCTGTGTCTCTTTGCTGTCTGTGTCCCAGTCTCTTGTCTTTATTTCTCTCTGCTCATCCCTCCATTTCTCTCTGGATGTAACATTAAATTCTTTTTTTTTTTTTTTTGTAACATTAAATTCTTTCTCTTGATCTCTTGGTCTTGTTCTGCCTCCCCTCCCCACCCCCCACATCTCTCCCATCTCCTGAGCCCTTCTTTAACTTTTTAAAAAAATTAATTTATTTTAGAGAGAGAGAGAGAGGATTAGGGGCGGAGGGAGAGGGAGAGAGAAACTCAAGCAAGACTCTGAGCTCAGTGCAGAGCCCGACACGGGGCTCAATCCCAAGACCCTGAGGTCATGACCTGAGCTGGAACCAAGAGTCAGATGCTTAACCAACTGCAGCCCCCCACGTGCCTCCCTTCTTTAACATTCTGTGATTTTATGGAAATAGTCTAGCCCCCTCAATGAGACCATTTTTAACCAAGGATTTAGCTAACATCATTTTTGTATTTTGTGTATGAGGGCAGTGGGGGAATTTAGCTGCTTTTCACTTTGATATAGTTTAGTCAAGACAGCCTTTTTATTAGCAAATTTGTGCAAATTGGTCCACAAGATGTAAGATGTGACTAAAATATTAAATTCCCACACTGTCAAAGCACTAATGGATTGGGAAGGTAAATTATAGAGGCATGTTCTCCCGCAGGAGTTTGGCTGACATTTTAAATTAATTTTTCTTAATTCTGTGGCCACTGCATTACACACTGGTTTTAAGGGAAAACATTCAAATCCAAGTTCTTGGTGAGTACCCTAAGGAGGAGAACAGTAGTAATTAAATTAAAAGTGCAAAATTTTTCTTTGGTTACTTCCTTCAAGTCTTACCTTGGGGAACATTTGCAAGAGGAAATGTTTTGCAGTCTTCACAAAATTAAGAGTATCAGCTTTTATGGAAATGAGCAGATCCACAGATAAAATGGGAAAAAAAACTCCAACTGTACATAGCTTGGGAAGAGTTTTAAGATTTTCCTTCCTCCTTCTCTCCCCCCCTTCCTTTCTTTCCTTTTCCTTTCTGTGTAGTATTCCTCCTGTCTATATTATGCCTGGGTCAGTAGCCTGCTGTGCTTGAACCTGACCTGATATTCAAGACACCTGAGTTCAATCTCAGCCTTGCTGCTCACCAGCTGTGTGACCTTGGGAAAGTTATTCAGCTTCTCTGGGCTTCAGTGTCCTCTTGTGTTGAGTGAGACGTTTTTGGAGTAGATGGCCACTAATATTTTTTTGAGGTGTAAAATTCTCTGACACACACGCCAACAAATGTTTAATTTTTAATATGCATTTTTGCCCCTGTTACGAAGAGGAAAAACTCATTCAACACGAATAAAAAAAGGAACAAATGGAAACTATCCATAATCCTACCACCCAAAGAGCACTGTGAACAACTTGATGCATTTCCTTTCAGCCTTTTTTTGATACATAGTTTTAATATCTGGGTTGTTTATATTATGTGTAACACTTGTGTATCCTCTTCTTTTCAGTTAGAATTTCCTCCTTGAGCATGTCTCTCTCTGTCCTTCTGTCTTTATGAACATTTTTAATGGGTGCATAGTATTTCATCCAGCACCTGGATTTCCATAACCATTCCCTGGTTGCTAAGCATTTTGGTTGATATCAGCTTTTCTCTTTTATGGCTATTTTAGCCAGATTTGTCTAAGCCTTCTCTGCATTGTTTTAGAGCTTGAACAGAGAACTGAGGTCCAGCTTCATAGAGAACCCCCTTCATGCAGGCCCACTGGATGAATCTGGACAGCAGATACATTTTGTTCAACCTAAAGAGGGTTTTTAATAATTAATTAGTTTTACTTAACTCCCACATTGAAAAAAAATCTACAATCTCACACAAAAATCCAGAGTAGCAATATGCAGGTGGTGTTGAGGGGCAATTGCCCCTCTTGGTGGGCATGGTCTCCTTGTTTCCCCAGCCCCATGAGACCACCTCCTCTCATGTAGCCGTCCTTGTGGGCATTTGAATTTGAGTCCTCTGGTCAGTTGATTGTGTTTGAGCTGAAGCCTGGTGCCAGTCAGACACAGGCTGTGATGTGCTGAACTTTTCACTCTCTGAGCAGGACCCAGTAAATACATTCTAGGCATTGTGCCATGTCAGGCTGTTTTTTACAGGTGCTGTGGGAATTGTGTGGCCGAATTTCTGTGCTCCACATTGTTTTGGTGGTTTGTGCCTAGAGAAACGAAATCATTGCTCAGATGCTGCCAGGATGCAGGGACGGGTAGGTTTTGAGAATTCAGGTCTATGATAGATTGTGATTTATTTCTTTTTATCTATAATTTTATGTGTGCGTCTGCTGCTTTCTAAAGTCTTCATTCAGGAGCTTTAGCCAGTTCATCTGCAATCAGACCCTTCCTGGCACATACTGCAATTGTAATTACATCCTTATTTGTGTGCTTATTTGTGTGTGTCTCCACTGTGGCAGAGATAGTGATGCTCATCAAATACTCCATGTGCTCTGCTACATTTCCACCCGCCTTGCAGTGAAGTGGGGCCATGTGATCGGTGCTGGCCAATGAGCTATGAGCAGAGGGGTGTGGGGCACCTCTAGGTTTAAGTGCAGGAAAAGCTGTGAGTTCTCTGTGTGTCTTGCTATGTGGTGTGGATTGTGAAGACCTCAGGATCAAAATGGAAAATTAGCTATCATTTCAGCCTGCATTTCTGAGTTACTGGGACCTGCAGCAAACTCTCTGTGAGCGAAGAGTAAACTGTTGTATGAAGCCACTGAGATTTTGGTGTGTTTGTTACTGCAGCATAACCTAGCTTAAACTGACTGATACATCCTCTTAGACTTGATGAGTAGGGACTACACATCCATGTCTACAAAAGCTTCTGACAGCCAGCCAATGTTCGATAAATATTATAATGGATAAAGAAACAAATACAATTTGTGTTTTTTAGACTATACATATACCCAACTCTTCTTCCTCCTGGAATGGCATGTTAGCTTAGAAAGACACCCTCCTGGGGAAGAAAAGGAGAACTAACATTTATTGAGTACCGTCTATTTTGTCATTTATGATCCACATTTAAAGATGAGGAAAAAGAGGCCCATGCAGATTAGGCAGTTTGCCCAGGGTCATAGAGCTGTTTAATACATGGTTCTGCCAAAATGTCTCCTATCCATCTTTTCAATTGTCTTCAGGTTTTGACTTTAATGCCTTCCCTGATCACCAGGCTAGATTACTTCTCACTGTTATATGTTCTCCTAACTGCTGGAACTTCCCTGTATGATACTATCACTTCCCAGTAGACTTTCAGTGCTCTGAGGGTAGGTACTGTGTTTGTTGTGCTCAGTCCTGTATTTCCAGCACCTATATACTGCCTGGCAAATAGGAAGTACTAAATAGATGTTTGTTCAATGAATAAAAGGGAGGCAGAAAACCTAGACTTTTGTTCTGGTACCACCATTCATCAATGGTGTCATCTTGGACAAGTCAGTTTACCTCTGTGAATTCCAGTGCTTCTGTTTTTACCAGGAAGGTGTTTGGCTTCCATAAATATTTCATTCACAAATTACCCTCTTATTCCTTCTCAGGGTCTCATTTTGGGTTACTTTTTCATCCTTTTAATTCCATTTCTATTCGTGGAGTAACTGACAGAGCTGGGATTTGAACCCAGGCAGTCTAAACAGTTCATGAGAGGGGCTTCTGACTGGCTCAGGCAGTGGAGCATGTACCTTTTGAGTTGTGAGTTTGAGCCCCATGTCAGGTGTAGCGATTACTTAAAAATAAAATCTTAAACAAACCCAAAAAACAGTCCATGATTTTAACTGCTTATTCTACCCATCTATTGCCCCACCTGTCCTTCTGTTTACCCATCGTTACTCATCCATCCACTCATACGGTCACTCATCCATCCATATATCCTACCATCTCTCCAAACATCCATCCAAACATCTATCCCTCCATGCATGCATGCATGCATCTGTTTATTCATCCAAGGATTTCCTTTTTTAAGAAGATTTTTATTTTTATTTATTTATTTGACAGAGAGAGAGAGAGAGACAGCAAGAGAGGGAACACAAGCAGGGGAAGTGGGAGAGGGAGAAGCAGGCTTCCTGTGGAGCAGGGAGCCCGATGCGTGGCTCCCTCGCAGGACCCTGGGATCATGACCTGAGCCGAAGGCAGACACTTACCGACTGAGCCACCCAGGTGCCCCCATCCAGGGATTTTCTGTCCAAATACCTGTATATTCTTCAACAAGTACTTTTGGAGTGAATACTATATGCCAGGCCCTGTGCTGGGATGCTGGGGTCCAACAGGAACAAAACCAACTCAGTTTCTACCCTCCCAGAGTCTCAGTTTCTTGAGTGTAGGGAGGTTTTGCCTATGCTGCTCTTAATGTGGGGTATTGAAATAATGCCCAGTGTGTAAGCTGGAGCTCTTCAGCTGATTTTATTGTATTGGTTTTTGTATCCTCATGGATAATATAGGGTTCTGTTGTTATTATTACATGTAAATACATTAGGTAATTAACCAGTGTTTATTGAGCACTGACTATATGCTAGGCACTATGTTAGGTGCACACAAGACCCAACTTGTTCCACAGCTCTAGAGGGCATCACTTACATTGTGTTCTATTTGATCCTAGAGTTGTACAGGATAATGGGACCTTGCATTTGTCCCTGTCTTAAAGGAGTCCACAGCCTAGTACAATGATTAAGAGCTTGAGTTCTGAATCTGGACAGCCTGGCTTTGAGTGTCATTTCTGCCACCTATTGGCTAGGCAATTTTGTCAAATCACTTTACCTCTCTGTGCTTCAATTTCCTTGCCTATAAAATAGGGATAATAATAGTCAGTTTATAGATTGTTATATGGCAAAGAGTTATTTAATGCAAAAGCTCTCAGAATAGTACCTAGCATATACTAAGTGCTCAATAAAAGACTAATGAACAGCTTAGATATATCTGCACTTGGTGGCTTTAACACTTTTTCAGATAGGGAAACTGAGTTAGGGGCATGACCTAGCCAAACCTGACATGATCAGCCAATCCCAGAGTCTATGATAAATGGGTTAGTGACTGTTCATTGATCTAAAGGGTATGTGTTCATGTAGCAAGGTACCTACCCAAGCTGATATAAACCAGTTATAATAAAGTGTGACTCCATTTTGATGTTTGACCACCAACAGCTTTTGAAATCTCTCCCTTACCCTTTTCCCTTTGCCCCATATCTGGTCAAACCAGTAAGAAATCCCATGTGTACAGGAACTCCTTTGGTGCCATGTGTACAGGAACCTTCATCCAGCTCCATTCCCTAACCACAATAAAACGAAAGTCTCATCCCTCTCTTTGGTCAAGACATTCCAGATCAGCTTGAGTGCCTGCCCTATTATCACCAGAAAATTTCATTACATGAGTTAATAAATCTTTACATACCCTCTTGGTGCCTGTGTGGCATCATCAGTCTTGGCATCCAAACCAACTTTGGGTAGGGTGTTGATTCCACCTTCCATGGGGCAACCATAAAATGCTAACGTTAACAGAGTGAATTTGGAGAAACCGAATATAATGGAGATACTAATTGATCTGAAGGAAATGACCCAGAAATTCCACTTCTCTGATGCTACTGGAGAACGTACATACACCTGTGTGAGAGGAACAGCTCAATCAACCATGGTACATCCTGACATGGGCTACTTGGAAGTCATTAAAAAAAATTAAGTAGGGTGGTTATGTACAGAGAAGGGTAGATTCTCAGAACATATCATTGAGTGAGAAAAGCAAGATGAAGACTATGTTAAATATGTCTGTGTTCTTTTTAGAATTAATTTTTGTGTATGGTGTGAGGTAGGGAATCAAGGTGTTTCTTTTTTTGTCCATATGAATATCCAATTGATCCAACATCATTTATTCAAATGATCCTTTTGTACAGCAGCAATGCCTTTATTGTAAATCAGATGACTGTCTATGTGTGGTTCTGCTCTAGGACTTTATTTTGTGCCATTCGTCTATTTGTCTATCATGTGCCAAAACCACAAAACCCTAATAACTATAGCTTTAAGTAAGACTTGAAATCTGCTGGTATAAGTTTTCCCTTCCTCCTTCTCTTTCTTCTATATTGCTTGCTTTTTGCTAGGTTCTTTGCATTTCCATATAAATTTTAGAATTGGCTTGCAAATTTCAATGAAAAAAACCTAGTAGATTTTGAGTGGGATTCCAGTGAATCCATAGATCGTTTTGGGGAGAACTAAAATCTCAAGAATCCATTGACATGGGATATTTCTCCCTTTATGTGAATGTTCTTTAACTTCTGTCTTCAATGTCTGTAGTTCTCAGTGTAGAGATCTTGCTTATCTTTTGTTAAAGTTGTTCCCAGATTTAAAATATTTTTTGATTGTATGGTAAATGACATTTTATTTATTTATTTATTTATTTATTTATTTACTTTTTAAGTAGACTCCATACCCAACGTGGGGCTTGAACTCACGTCCCCAAGATCAAGAGCTGCATGCTCCACTGGCTGAGCCAGCCAGGTGCCCCAGTGATATTGCATTTTAAATTTCCTTTTTCTATTGTTTGGAGCCGATGGGGACAGCATGTGTGTGCTGGGCTAAGATTGCCTGTTCACATGTATGTGTCTGTAACTCTGGGGAGGGTAGGAGGTGTTGCAGGACTGGACAGGAGAAGCAAGAAAGGAGGTTTGGTCTTCTCCTACTCCCACCCCAGAATAAAGTGTATTCTCCAGTTCCAGTAGCAGGCGGGAGAGAGACTGTTCCTAGACCTACAAGCAAGAGAACCTGCTTGGACATCAGATAAATTCCTAGAAAGGAGGGGCTCAATATTATGATCGCCCAACTGACTCTTGGATTGCAGGACAACCTAATGTCTATCTTCAGCTGGGGCCCCCCAGAAGCAGACCCAGAGACAAGGGTCTGAGTGCAAGGACTTCATTTGGCAGGTGATTCCATGAAGCACTCATCCAATTCCATGAAGACAGAGAAGGGCAATAAGCTCTAGTGTTTTGCTGAGGGCCAGCTAGGCTCAGTCTTGCTTGGGGCCCTGGCAGGCTGTGAAGCACATGCTTCCAAGTTGCTCATGGTAAACGAAGTTGTGTGGTTGAGGAAGCACTTATCCCTTACTCACACTAGCCGTCAGTTGAGGCTTCTTCTAAGGGTGTTGTCTTGTTTTCTCGTTGACGCTTCTGACCTGCTATGCATACTGGATTAACTTGCTGGATTAATCTGGCAAAGAATCGCAGGTATTTATAGACGTTATCAACTCAGTGTGCAAGGGATGGTGAAAGGGACAGCAACAGTGTACAGTATGGCTTCCTGTGTAGATTTGTAAACAAGAAAACATGTGCTGAGTAGAGAAGATGAGTTTATTCCCCTGAGCACTTCTGATTCTCAACAGCAGTCAATAAATTGGCAGCCTGATTTATGCATTGCTCTCTTGTGAGTTAGGCTGGTAGGAGTCAAGAGAGATGGCCCCTTCGTGGGAGTACTTGGCAAAGTTGAATTTCTTAGACCAAGTTTGGAAGCTGAAAAGTGACAAGTTGCACCAGACAGGGACCATGACTAAGCAAAGTGGGCAGGAGGAGGGGAAAATGCATAAGAAGTGCTTGGCATGGTGCTTTGCAGGTAGTGAATGCTCAATAAAAGTTATGCACAGAACGGCAGGCAACAGCAACTATTTCAAGGGACAGTTTTAAGGAGGGAGTGGAACTGAGCGTAACTGACTGAAAGGATGCCAAAAAAATTCAAAACTACCCAGGAGGAGGTTATGAAAGATGTCTCCATGCCTAACGCTGGCCTCTTGTGTAGACATTGTAATTAGGGTGACAAGCATTTTCTATTAATTGCAGTGATGGTGGTTTCTTAGAGGTGAGGTTAATTGGTAATATGGGTGTGTAACATCTTCCCCTCAGATATTTTAGATGCCAGTAATTAACCTCTTTGTTCCAGGGGACAGCCATTCATCATTTGTCTTCTTGGCATTCCGCCATCAGCTCTTTCTTCATCTCCTGCTGCATTGGTTTTGACACATTAGCAGGGCTGACGTAGAGGAATACAGAAGTGAGTCATAGGGTCCCTGTAGCAAGACAAAGTAGACTTTCTGTTCATGTGGCCTGGATGAGAGTTGCTTTATCCAGCGGGGGCTGTGAGGTCCAGTGCTGGGCGCGTACAGCCTTACAAGGGCCAATGGGAATGATTGTACCTGAAAAAGAAGTGTGGCCTCTGAAATATGAAAATAAAACCATACAATGAAAAACATTTTAAATTTTATTTTTTTAGCTTTACTGAGGTGTGATTGACAAGTAAAAATTGTATATATTTAGGTTGTACATTTTTTCAAAAGGTGTACAATGGGATGATTTAGTATGTGTATATTGACATGATTACCACAATCAAATTAATTAACACATCTGTGACCTCAGATAGTTACCATTTGTGTGTGTGTGTGTGTGTGTGTGTGTGTGTGTGTGTGTGTGTGTGTGGTGAGAACAGTTTAGATTTACTCTCTTAGCAGATTTCAAGTATACAATACAGTATTATTAACCATAATCACCACGCTGTACATTACATCTTCAGAACTTACTCATTTTTCTAACTGAAACTTTATATCCTTTGACCAATAACTCCTCATTTCCCCCTGGTAATCACCTTTCTATTCTCTGGTTCTACGAGTTTGACTTTATGTAATTGATTGATACATGTTTCATTTTATGAAGCACTGTGCCCATTATAACATATGTCGGCTAGTCAATGGCAACTCAATTTATGGTTCTTTGTATATTTTATTTTACATGGTTACATTATAATATTCTTATATTTGAGCTGAGGGCATCTATTGTCAAATGTACAGGGTTTGAATGTGACCCTACCGTGGGCACAGCTTGCTGATCAGAATTTGGTTTGTAGGAATTTGATTTACAAAATGAATGGATTATTTAGAGCTTGGGATACCATGGCCTTTTGCAACCTGCTTACCTGATTTTTTTGGTTGTTCTTTAGAACTTAAAGGTTTTAATTGCAAAAGTAAATTTATTTTTGTTGGAATAGCATAATAAATACAATCAGGTATAAAGCAAACTATTAGTGATGTTCCATTACCCTTCCCCTGCCCCCTGATATGTTTTAAAAGTTTAAATGCAGTGTTTCCAGACTTTCCTAGGGATTGGGGAGATTTGGGATTTACCTGCCCTGCTCCTGCCCCCTGTTGAGTGGCCAACAGTCAGGCACACTATGTCTGCCTTTAAAAGGGAAGACTTGTTCCCTCTACTCACACTTCTGACACCAAATGTGGGAATTTTTTTTTCCCTTACATCAAGCAATTCTCCAACTCTCTGGACACCAACTGGTTCCATTCTGACCCTAGTTAGCACAGACCCCACAGGTTAAGGGTTCAGTCCCACGAGACTGCCCTTCCCTTCAGTTCAGATGCCAATTGCAAGTTCCAGGTTGTGACCTGTACTTCTGACCAACTGGCTATAAATTGGGAGTTCCCACCACAGCCTCTTTGGGTTTGATAATTTGTGATAATGGTTCACAGAAGCCAGGGAAACACTTTACTTATGTTTACTGGTCTATTATAAAGGATATTAGAAAAAATATGGATGAACAGCCAGATGAAGGGTACATATGGTGAGATATCTAAGTGCAGGAGCTTTTGTCTCTGTGGAGTTGGGGTGTTCCACCGTCCTGGCATATGGATGTGTTCACAAACTTAGAAGCTCTCCGAGCCCTGCTGTTTAGGGTTTTTATGGAGGTTCCTTTACATAGACATGATTGATGAAATCATTGGCCATTGCAATTAACTCAATCTCTAGCCCCCTCCTCTCCCTGGATGTTGAGAAAGGGGTTGGGGTTGAAAGTTCCAACCCTCTAATCATGCCTTGGTCTTTCTGGTGACCAGCCCCCATCCTGAAGCTAAGTAGGGGCCCCCAAACACCAGTCATCCCATTAACATACAAAAAGACACTCATCACTGTAAAGATTCCAAGGGTCTTAGAAGCACCAGTGTCAGGAACAGGAGACTAAGACCAACTATAATAAAAGAGGCTCCTAGCACCCCATCACTCAGGAAACCAGAAGGGTTTTTAGGAGCTCAGTGTCAGGAACTGAGGACAGAGACCAAATATCATGTCTCATTATGTCATAGGCACCAACTATCCCAGTGACTTTAGGTAAGTGGCTTGAAGCCCCTGAGCATCAGGCTCTGGTGTGTTTTTCATGGGATGACAACAGTCCCTACCTCTTGAGTGCTGTGAGGACTGAGTGAGTTAGTATGCATGGAGGATTCAGCACTACACATCTTGCCTGGTGTAGGGGCTAAGGGTGGGCTGCCCCAAGATGGGCCCCTTTCGCATGAACATTATTTTGAGTTAAACGCAATCAAAACCCACCAGATTCAGGAAAATCTCTTTAGCTTTACCTCAACTGTCTTCTTGTACCACCAGGAAGAGAGCTATTCATAGAGATTCCTCTCTACCTAAGACACTTATCTGCATAATAGGGCAACCTTTGTTTTCCAAATAGCTCCTTTCATCTTCCTTCTAATGGTCTATCTCCCCTTTGTATCTTCAGATTCCTACCCCTCTCCTTAACTCACAGAAGCATCATGTTGCCTCACTGTCTTTGGAATTTCCATGTCTGTGTGGATTCCTTGTACATATGCTATTAAATTTGATTTTCTCCTGTTAATCTGCCTCATGTCAATTTGATTCTTAGTCCAGCTAGAAGGATCTTGAAGTGCAGAGAAAATTCTTTCTTCCCAACACTGGTATGGCATATATCCTCAAATCAGTGCACTATTTCTGAACCCTGAACCTTCAGTCTGGTGAAACAAGGTTGCATAACACATATTCTAAATCAGAGTGGTGCAAATTTTCCAGTGTTTGCGGATTTAGGGCACTCCCTTGGGGTATAATTAGAATCAGATTTTGGGAAAGGTTGATTCATTCAATCATCTATTTTTTTCCTCTTAATTTAAATACAGACTATACTGCAAGTCACTCTCCCCAGGTGAGCTGAATAATTAATGCTAGCTCTGATAATCCTGCCTGGCTTCAAAATGGTTCATTATTACTGATAACAACAAGTACCATTTAGTGAGTGCTCCCTTTGTGCCAGACTCTGCCCCAAGTCCCTTTCTAGTTTCAGGTATAGAGTTAAGAGTTAAGTGTTCTCAGGGACTCTGAGTCCCACTCTTGCCTCCTTCGAGCAGTATGTCTTCTTCTCTGAGCCTCAGTTTCCTCATCTGTAAAATGGGACAAGATTAGCTGCTCTCTCAACAGAGTTGTGTTGAAGATAAATGCACAATAAATGTGAAGGTCTAAGCCTGAAGCTGGGCGGGACGTAAGCACTTGATAAATGTTAGCTTAATATCATCGTGTTCCTTAATCCTTATGGCAACCCGTTGAGGTAGATATGAAAAATATTTGGCTCATTTCATATAGCAGAACTCTAAAAACAGGCGCCTTCAATATTTCATTCCATTTCCCTTTATAATCTTTTTCACAGTATATTTGGGGTTGGGGATGTAAATTAGCTCCTTATCAACAGGAAAGTGGATATATACATTAGATTTATGCCACTGAAAATGGATGTGCTAGGACTCTGTGAATCAACAGGGGTGAGTCCTCCAAAAATCATAATGTCAAGAGCAATAAAAGAAAGTTGCACAAAAATGCACATGGAATATTATTTACATAAAGTCTAAAAATATGCAAAGCGGGGTGCCTGGGTGGCTCAGTGGGTTAAGCATCCGACTCTTGATTTTGGCTCTGGTCATGATCTTGGGGGTCAGGGTCTTGGGATTGAGCCCCGCATCAGGCTCTGTGCTCAGTGGGGAGTGTGCTGGAGATTCTCTTTCTCCCTTTCCCTCTGCTTCTCTCCCCTCTTGTGCATGCATGCTCTATTTCTCAAATAAATAAATCTTAAAAAAAATATACAAAGCAATTATATCAGGTTAGGCATACACATTACACAAATAGGTAGTAGAAATACAAAGACATGCCTGGGGAACACCAAATTCGGAGTGTTTGTACATTGTGCTCCCTCTGTGGGGGCAGTGGTGGTATGGGTGTGGAGGGGCACATGAGAGTCTGCAGATATTTTGGGGATGTTTATTTCTTAATCTGCTGCTGGGGGCATTTATTATTCTTTATGCCTTTCAAAATATGCCTCAGGTAGGTTATAATAATTTAAAAAATTTTACCCTAGCCATGGGGAGAGCGTTTGGGAGGCTCCCTCTGTATTCTTGAGCTCCCCTGTCCCAAACCAGGTTCTTTAACCTTCCTGAACCCACACTTTCTCTGCAACCACCTCCATTTCTTTCTAGTGCCTGGCTAACAAAGATCCCAGCCCACGTGGCTCAAAACTGAGCTTCTGGGCAGCTGGGGTCTCAATTTGCATGTTAAAGGAGCCCAGCTTTCTCCAACTTTTTTTTTTTTAAGATTTATTTGAGAGAGAGTGCAAGTGGGGGAAGGGGCAGAGGGAAGGGGGGAGAGAGAATCCTCAAGCAGATTCTGCCCAGTGTGGAGCCCCATGTGGGGCTCGATCTCAGGACCCTGAGATCATGACCTGAGCTGAAATCAAAGGTTGGATGCTTAACTGACTGAGCCACCCAGGTGCTCCTCTCTACCAGTGTTTTAAATACCCTTTACCTGCCTGGCTTCTTGACCTGCTCCCCTCCAAACACTCCCAGGCACCCAGTTGGCTCTTTTATTCCATTGGGGGGAGGGGGCAGGATGAGAGAGGCATTTGCATTACTACAGAAATGGGGCCAGCCTTAGTAAGGGTAGGGCTTAGACAGGTTACGGTGTATGGTGGGGCTCCCCTACTCCAGTTCCAAGATATTTATAAAAGTGAAGCTTGATTAAAATGAGTAGCAAAAGCACTTTTGAAGGGAAAAGGGGATATTACCTAACCCTCCCTTCACTCCCTCCAACATACTGCCTAGTAGTATGTGTGCGTGTGTGTGTGTGAGTGTGCGCACGTGTTGGTTTGTGGAAAACAGGAGGAGCCACATTTGCTAGGCAATCAGCTCTGGTCTTGCAACAGCTGGCCCTTCTATCTGGAATGCCAAAATAGGAGTTCAAAATAAGTATATTTTCCAGGTGACTGAAACATACCCCCCTGAGGTCATCTATATTTATGTGCAGAACAGGAGGTTCAGAGAGGTTAAGTAATTTTCCCAAGGGTGCACAGCTGGTAAAGTGGCAGAGCTGATAACCTGGAACGTTGATCTGTCCCAAGTCAAGGATTGTGTGCTTCAGTATTTGCTAGTGTGTAAGTAAAACTTCTATTTTAGTCAAGGGTGATTTTTAAAAAAATATTTTATTTATTTATTTGACAGAGAGGGAGAGCGTGAGAGCAGGAACATAAGCAGGGGGAGTGGGAGAGGGAGAAGTAGGCTTTGCGCTGAGCAGGGAGCCTGATGTGGGGCTCAATCCCAGGACCTAGGGATCATGACCTGCGCCGAATGCAGATGCTTTTTCTTTTCTTTTCTTTTTTTTTTTTTTAAAAGATTTTATCTATTTATTTGACAGAGAGAGACACAACAGAGAGGGAACACAAGCAGGGGGAGTGGGAGAGGGAGAAACAGGCTTCCCACCGAGCAGGGAGCCCGATGCGGGGCTCCATCCCAGGACCCTGGGATCCTGACCTGAGCCAGAGGCAGATGCTTAATGACTGAGCCACCCAGGCGCCCCATACTGAGGGGGATTTTAAGGACAGTCATTCCAAGAATCACTTGCTTTAAAAATTGTTTTGCTTTCTAAAAGAGGTCACAGAAAACAACTTCACTTTTCTCTTTCCCTCAGGTATACTCTCAGGTGTCATTGAGGGAAAGGTGGGAAAGGAAACTAACATGTATTTGACTGCCATATGCCAGGCATCTCCAAGACATCTTGGATAATAAGACGTATTCTTATTTGTGTTCTCTATTCTCTGTTATCATTCCCATTTTACAGATGGAGAAACTGTGGCTTGGTGTATTCGTTATCTACTGCTGCATAACAGATTAACCCAAAATGTAGCAGCCTGAACCAACAAACATTAATGATCGTTCATAGTTTCTGAGGGTCAGTCTATCAGGAGCAGCTCAGCTGGGTGGTTCTGGCTGAGGATTTCTCATGAGGTTGCAGGCAGAATGTGGCAGGAGCTGCAGTCATCCGAAGGCTTGACTGTGGCTGGAGATTTCACTTTCAAGATGGCACACTCATGTGGTTGTTGGCTGGAGGCCTCAGTTCTTTGCTTCATGAGCCTTTCCATAGAGCTGCCTGTGTGACCTCACATGATGGAAGCTGGCCTCCCCCAGAGTGAGTGATCCAGGAGAGACAAAGATAGAAGCCAAAATGCCTTTTATGAGCTGGTCTTCAAAGCTGTACAATGTCAAGTCTACTTTATTCTATTTGTTAGAAGGGGAGGAGAAGTAGCTTCTACCTCTTGAAAAGGGGAATATCAGTGAAACAGTAGACATATTTTAAAACCAGCACACTCAGAGAGGCGTGGTGACCTGCTGAAGTTGATACAGCTCGTAAGTGGTGGAGGTCAGATTCAACCGCAAGCCTAGGGGGCTCCACACTCTTCTCTTTTTACTATACTGTGATCTCTTCCTGTAACTTTTAGTGTGAATTGTGTGTAAACCAAGAGTCAGTAGGATCTGAGTGAATTTGGGATTTCTCCTTTAACAGGTAGCATTTGTAACATTTTGGAGTGCTCGAAGAGCTTTCTTATTCTCTTCCCAATTCTTCATGATCTCTCAGGTCTTTGAGATTGTTGGGTAATTTTTGGATGAAATAATAATAAAGGTCTATTTATTTATCCATTGTATAATTCTTCAGTTTTTAAACCTAATTTATATGCAGGATATCACTTGATTCTCCCCAAAACCCTGTTAATAAAGTGGGGGCAAGTGATCAAATCTTCTGGATGAGCTGGGTTCTGAGCCATCATTTATGTATCTTCCTTCTCTTAGTACTTGGTTAGCACTGGCTCCTTCTCCCCCACAGGCCACTCCTCTGTGTTCCTACTGGGTCCTACAGTGGGGAGAGCCATGGGAGCTTGTGGTCTTGGAGTTGTAGGGGAGAAAAATCTTTTCCTCCACCCTCTTAGATTCTATCACTGAGGCCTGTGAATTAAACTGACAAAAGACAGATTCACAGGAGAAAAGGCATACGCATTTTATTCATATTAATATATTTATGTGCACAGGGTTTCATAGAAAAGAAGTAAAAACCCAAAGAAGAGATTAGATTGGGGACTTATTTTAACAAAGGGTAATAAACTGGGGAGAAGTGACTGGACAAAGGAAATGGGAGTTTGGACCCCTAGGGGTGGTAAATTGTGGGAAGGTGGTTAGGCAATGTATAATGGATAAGGGTTGTTTAGTAGGGTTCATTATGCAGACTCAAGTCATCTCTGGTGATTTCCTTTTCCTGGTATGGAGATTTTTACAAATGGAAACTTATGTCACCTTTACAAAGGGAAATGTATGGCCTGCTTTGAGTCAGAAAGTGGGAGGGCAGAGAGCTCTTCCTGTGTCTTGTTTTCTCAGTTGCCTTCAGCTCACACTAATCTTTATGCCAGGGTGGGATATTTTGGGGTGGCATATGCTGGTCTTCTTCAGAGTTAATATTCTAATTTGCATATACTCTTGGGAAAAGAGTGTAAGTATGTATTAGACTTGGGTTCAAATCCTAGCTTCACCAAGTACTAGCTGTGGGTCCTTGCACAAGCAACTTTACTGCTTTGAATCTTGGTTTTCTCATCTGTATAATGGGGATACAAAGTACCCACCTTATTGGACTGTTACACAGATTAGATAATTCATAAAAAATGTGTAACTTCATGAGTGGCAGACAGTCAACACTCAGAGGCACCTGACTTTTCTAAACATATCTGCCCTTATAGAAGCCACTTTCCCACACACCAGGATCCCAGCTTGCTGTGGGACTTGGAGAAGTTGCTTGGCCTCTTGGCTACTTTCCCTTATAAAATGAGGGGGTTTGATTGCATAATTTCTGAGGTTCCTTTCAGCTCGAACAATCCACCACCCCCGGATTGCCTATGCAGCACACCCAAACTATTTATTTAAAAAATCTATTCATTATTTCCTGCTTGCCTTTGCTTGCTGTAATAATTTTAGATAATAGTTGCACAGAATTAACAGAAGCCAGACGGATTGTTCAGAATTTTTTTTTTTTTAATGCAGGCATTGAGCAATATACTGATGTACATAATTACCTCCTCTTTTCCCTTTGCACTCTAACAGGGCATAGTAAAAAGCAACCAGGGATTTCTTTCCCTTCCCATTGGCTCAGGGAACTGGTTAATGCAGTTTTATGTTAATTTGAAGACATACCAAATGGCATAGCAGAGAGAGAGAAAAGCACTCAGTAGTAGAAAGTGCTTTTTAATCACTTAACTGAATTTGAGTGTCTGACGGGTTTGAAGGTGAGCTTGGCACCCCATGAGGGAATGCTTTTTCTGTCTTCGCTGTACTTGATGAACAGAGGACCCCCCTCAGAGTGGCTCTTGGTGAAACTCATCAACACCAGTGAACAGTATTGTTCTTGGCTTCTCTTCTCCGGTTTCTCCTGCCCTGCAAATGCCTAGCTGTGATTCTGGCCTGGGCTCTTCTCTCTTAAACACAGTTCTTTGCTCAGCGTGCTGTTCGTTTTATGGCTAACCAGAAAGGCAGTTTGCTTTGAGCGCACTTTCTTGCTATAAAACCTTCAGCGCCTCCCTATTGCCTCTATGGCATTGAGTACAGACTCCTCAGCCCGGAATCTGATCTCAGGTTTCTTGGGAAGCCAAAGTGGGTGGCTTGGTCCTTCCTGCGCGTGCGCTGGGACTTTAAACTTTGCCTCCACATGCTGACTCACTCTGTTCACCCCATTTTCTTTGTCTCTCCGCCTCTCCTTCCCCCCGCCTTTTTTTTTTACTTATCAGCATCAAACTTGTTAAAAAAAATTCAACCCAGTAAATTTGAAGATCTAAGTGCCCTTATTAAATTATTATTAAATGATTAGTAATCATTTAATCATTAAACAGGCAGCATCCCACCTAGCAAGTAGAGGGGAGCTCCAAAGGGCTGCAGAGAGGGAAGAGTTTTTAAAGGCAGGACAAGGAAGTCGTAAACAGGTAAAAGGACCTCTTTCACGGGAGGTCATCTTCATTTGGAGACAAAACGGTCATAGTAGGTGGATTACTTCATCTTCTTTTGGGGGACGGAGAGGACCCGTGTGACAGATTACATTATTGGTGCTGACGCAGAAAATTCCTGACTAATCAGTTAGGACTCCATTTCTGGGGGAGGTTGAAAGTGCCATTTGGTTAGGTATTAAGCGCTGGTTTGGTGACTTGGACTAAGTGATGCCATTTTGGACCTGCGGTTTTCTTTTTAACAAACTCAAACTTCTGAGACCCAGAGAAAAAGGGTTTCTCTTTCATGAAGACTTTCAATTCCTTCTCTCTCCTTTGAATTATTGTTACGTTTAACTTTGGGAACTCAGTATCTAGTCAAGAAGTTAGGAGTACAAGCTTTGTAATCAGATCTGGGACTGAATCTGGATTCAGTCACTTGCTGTGTGATCTTGGCAAAGCCACTCATCCTCTCTGATCTTCATATTTAAAATCTGTCTATTTCATTTTGTTGTGGGAAGTAAGCAAAGTGATGTCGATGGAACAGCATGCTGTCTGGCACATGTTTATTTTCAGAAATAGAAGTCCAAAATAACATTTTTAAAATATTTGTTTATTTGTGTTTCTTTGTCCCACATATCACAAGTACTCACCTTCCTCCACCCAACATTCCAACCAGAGTGCAAGCGCCTTGCACACTCTTCTTTGTAAGCTGCATCGTTGACTTGAATTCTTTCTTCTTTCTTATAGCCAAGCCCTTGCTCATGTGACTTTGCAAGTGATTCGTTTGGGTCAGCATTTGTCATCTTCAATCAGAGGGATTTAAACAAAAAAAAAAATTATAATTATGTTTTGTACTCAAAGTTACAGTACTAAATAAGCATAAAAGAAAAGTTAAATAGAATTTCAAGGGATGGGTTTTCTACGTTTGTAGCATGTATACTTTCAAAGTTTTGAAAACTTCAAGCTGCACTCAAAAATCAAAACAAAACAAAACTTAAAGCTGCACTAAAACTTTTGGGACACCCCGTATCTCCTCACCCCTGGGCTTTGGGGTCAGCTAATATGTCTTCCTTTGGCACAAGGAGTAAGGGGGAAGTCATGGGACCACAGGTCCAAAGGGGCGGGGAGACCTTTGGAACAGAGCCACCCCGGCTGAGCCTAACCTGAATCAGCTGACCTGTGTGTGTACCTGAGAGGTAAATGGTTGTTGGCTGAGGTTTGGGACGGTTGGTTACATAGCAACAGTTAATGAATACATAGTGTTAACGAGTGTCCTGTCCATGGTAGTTTCTTAGTAAGTATTTATTGCATTAAATTAGCAAATTCGTATATTGTGCTTTGGGAAACACTTTTGTTTTCAGGGTTAATGATTTGTTTCATTAATTATAAGGGCTTCTGCTTTCAAATGACATGTTAGTTCATTAGGATATTTGCGGAAACCGGCATCTGAGATGCTAGGACTTAAGACCAGGCAAATGCCAGTCGACTTGTGGAAAGCAAGTAGTCCATGATTCCAAGGCCCTGAGCCTCTGTAGTCAACATCCAGTCTGCTTTGAAGAGAGACCTGAAACAGAGGCATGGTCCTTTTCTTTTTTGTACCAAATCTTTGAAATCTAGTATGTACTTTACACTTACAGCACATTTCAATTCGGATGCCAAATTTTCATCGTAGATAATTGATCTGGATTTAGATTTCATAAAATTTACAATTGGCAAAGTAGATTCACATAACTGAGTCTTGAACGTACTTAAAACTTTTCTGGTAGCCAAATCGGATCTCGGTTTTGCAATTAAAATGAATAAAATGAAAAATTCACGTCTTCAGTCATACTAGCCCCATTTCAAGTACTCCGTAGCCACATGTGCCTTATAGCTACCATTTTGGACAATGCACGTCCAGGTGTTTCATAGGCATCATCCTCCCCAACCCTTCAAAGACAGTTTCGTATCCAGTGGCACCATTATACAATTAATCTGTAAGTTAGAAACTCGCGGTGGATCCTTGACCCCACCTCTCCCCATCCTGGCATCCCACCAGTCATGAGTCCTGTTGAATCTGCCTCATCCATGGCTTACAAATCCATTTTCCTCTCTCATCTGCAGTATTACTTCTCTAGGAGGGGTTCCTACAGTCTCTCACCTGCATGACTGTGCCACCTTCTCCCCGGAGCCCCCAGCCTCTCTTTTCTCCCCACCCACGGCCTGTCTCTTCTCCACCTACAGACAGCTTGATCTTTCTAACATGCACATCTGATTGTCCAGTCCACCCGTGGCTTGAATCTTTTCCATGGCTCCCTAGGATTCCTGGGATAAATTCCAAGTCCTTCAATGGGATTTACGAGGCCCTGCTGCCACCCTACCCTCATATATTCTCTCATTCTCTATTCCAGTCAAGTTGTAACAATGTCTCTTCAGTTTCCCTTGTGACCTCTGGGCCTTTGCACATGATATTCTGGCTATCTAGAATGCCATTTTTTCCCCTTTCACCTTCTGCC
The DNA here is from genome assembly GCF_003265705.2 of Callorhinus ursinus. Taxonomy (NCBI): domain Eukaryota; kingdom Metazoa; phylum Chordata; class Mammalia; order Carnivora; family Otariidae; genus Callorhinus; species Callorhinus ursinus. The sequence goes on along the minus strand of NW_027397103.1, from coordinate 8,571,421 downwards.
TGTCCTTCAGTTTACCTCCTCTGAGAAGCCTCCCCAGATTTCCTCATGTCTGCATTAGTTGCTCCTCATTGGTTCTCTTACATCTCTGGTACTTCCCCTCCCCTGCTGCCTTCTGGCATTGATGACAGAACTCTGTGTGAGGACAGACTGAGTTGCTTTCTGCAGTGCTCTATCCCCAGTGCTTAGACTAGGTGCCTGGTAATAGATCTTGAATAAATTACAGACCATGCCCCCCAAACCAACCTGCCATTTGTATCCTATTGTTTAGAAGTATCCAGCTGTACTTTCTGGAAAATCAATCGCCAAGACAGGTCTGACATAGTGGACAGATGGTCCTGGTGTCTGTGGTTAGCATACCTCCCAGAGTGTCCCCTGATCCCCTGGAGGAATTGTTGCTTGCACTTCTGCATGCTTGTTTGAAATGTACCAGTGGCTTCCCATTGCATTTAGAATAAAACTAAGGTTCTCCCTACAGCCTATTAGGTATGAATGATCTGACCCTGCCCACCTCTCCCATCTCCTTTTCTCTCACTCCCCTTCCTCATCATCACCCTACCCTGGCTCATTTGGCTCCAGCCACACTATACCAATCTTCTTTCTTTCTACCGCAGGGCCCTTTGCACTTGCTGTTCCTTTTGGCTGGCCCCTCTTGTCCTTCTGATTTCAGTTCAAATGGTTCTTCCTTTGAGAAGCTTCTTCTGGCCTGTCTGAAGTAGCTCCTCATCCAGTCCCTCTGCCTTCCATTATCTTATTTTATTGTCTTCATAACACTTAGACTTGTCTGAGATTGTCTTATGATGTATGTATATACTTTGTTTACAGTTTGTCTCTCCCCAGGTGAATGTCAATTATTTGAGGACAAGGATTTTGTCATCTCATTCATTGCTGCTTTCCCAGTGCCTAGAACAGTGCCTTGAACCTAGTAGGTGCTCAATAAATACTGGTTCAAGCCACACCCAGAGAATTAAGCTTTTTCAGGAAGCAGAAATAGTCCCAGGGACCAGTTTAGGCAGATCCCCAAGCATGCTTTCTTTCTTACTTTTTAGTTTGTTAATCAGTTTTATTTATCAGTTGCAATTTTATCTTTTCATTTTAATATGATAGGGCTGCTTCACGGTCCCGTAGTTTTATGAGTTCAGACAAATGAATGCAGTCATGTAACCACTACCACAATCAGGTAGAGTCAGCTGAACATTCTTTTTACTACTCTGGGAAAGGTAAGAATTCTGCTCTAGGAAAGTCATTTCTGCCTCTCTTCTGGGAGTGTTTTAGCCCTGACGAGATCCTTCCTCATCCCATCCAGAGCATCTTGGAGATAAATCACTGCCATCATTTCCTACTTCATGTTTAATTCCAGCAAGTAGAAATACTCTTATATAACTGGCATTGTTCTGCCCAGGAAGGAGAAAAAAAAAAAAGGAAAAATAATTAGAGTCCTCTCAATGAAATTAGCAGCCTGCAATAGGGTAACTGTCCCTCCTACTCCTTAATTTAAATGGATGTGCATATGGCTAGTGGCTGAAGCATTTGTCAAATATAGGTGCATCCGCCAGCATCCTCGCTGTTGCTCCCAGATTTCCCCGGATCTGCATCGTGGCATTCTTGGAACTATAATGAAACCTGGACTGTAAAGACTCCAGTGAAGAAATAAAGTGGAAACAAAACAACCTCTTGCCAACCCACGCTCTGCTTTAAATAAGGAGCAATGTCTACTGAATAATTCAGCCCCGCCTGTCAAAATATTTTTTTGGGGGGGGTGGGCTATTCATTTGGAATTACTCCAGGGGCCTTTTAATTACAGCCTTTCGTTCATTGTCAGGGCTGAAAGGAGTATTTTCCACGTTGCGTATCTGGCTTTGGAGAGGCTGTTGGTGTGATTGGGGTTAAATGTATCGTTACCCTGGTTCTCAGAACACACCTCCCCTTAGTGGGGCTGGGAAGCAGAGTGGAACTCTTGTCTCTGCATCTCAGGAAGTTGTAAGCATTTTGCATTTGTTCTGGTAAACTTTTCACCTGTGATTGGGGCTTTCCTGTCTGTCCTTGGGGCTCCCCGAGGAGGGTCTGGGCCCAGAGAGTGTCCCAGGAGGAGTCCGGCCCGAGGAAAGGGTTTTACTTTTTAACTTCTAAGATTTTCGGGGTGAAAGCCAAGGAGAGCTTCCAGCTGCTTATAAACAAGGTGATCCCGAAGAGTGGGCTGGTGACTGAGCTCTACCTTTTCAACAATAATTTCTGCCTATTGAGCATCAGCTCTGTGCTGGGTCTGTGAAGCCTTCTCTCTCCACAGCTTCATCACACCCGGGAGGTGGGGGTAATTATGCCCACTTTGCAGATGGAGAAACTGAGACCCAGAGAAGGCAGAGTGCATGCCCAAGGTCACAGAACTGGTAGAGGTCGACGTGGAGATTGAAGCGCGGACTGTCTGACTCCAAAGCCCGTGGTCTTCCTTGTTCTGCTGAATGGTTGCTCCAGACTGATGCACGAGGGTGCTGATCTGGGAACGCGACCTCCACGCTGAGTTTTAAACGTTTAGCGCCCGGCCATCTGAGAAGCCACGAAGCGTGCTGGCTGGAGAGCACAGGCATTCCCCAACCCGAGAACGAGGAGTCAGAGATGCTCTCGCTGGCCTGGTCGTTCACAGACTTGACTGTGCCGTCAGCCCTGGGGGTTCGAATCCAGGCTCAGCCACACCAGCTGTGGGAGGTTGAACAACGGCCTCCAAATATGTCCACGTCCTCATCTCTGAAACTCGTGTTACCCAATGTGGCAAGAGGGACTTTGCAGATATGGTTAAGTTAAGGATCTTGAGACAGGGAGATCCTCTTGGATTATCTGGCGGGCCCACTGCCATCACAAGGGGAAACGAATACACCAGAGGTATTGGTGTATTGTCACCAACACACCAATGTCTTTGGGCTGAAGAATGAACCTCTCTGAGCTTCAGCTCATTATCAGTGAAATGGGATAATAATAATGGGAGTGAAGGTGAAAGGAGTCGATGTGTATCAGGTCCTCCGTGTTGGCACAGAGTATGTGCGGATTCAGTGTCAACTGTCAGTACCACTGCCACCCGCTGATAATTATTATTATTAGTGCTAATATGAAAATTAGTGCATGACAATTAACCCCCAAATAAAATCCAGCCCAGGAGTGACTTCTTGTTGGGCTAATTCATATCCTCTCTATTGGGGGATCTTATGCTGTTTTATTTGGGGGAACTTATTCTGTCGTGGGGAGTCATGGATGAGTTTCAGAGGATCCGTGCGTTCCCCGTTACTCCACCCTGCATAGCATGTGACACAGAGTAGGTTCTGCGCGAACAGCTAAGGCATGATTAAAGACAGAAAAATGTGTGTTTCTGTGCTTTTTGTTGTTATTTTTTCGGTAGCTTTGCGGAGAGCCTGGCAGACCCTGGCATCACTGGGGACCTGCCTTATGGAGCTGGGCTGGCCCCCTGCCCCCAGCCATCTGGCAGACCCTGGCATCGCATCCCCAGGACCCCCAGTGCTCACTCAGACCTGCTGCCAGTCCTAGCCCTCAGCCTCCTGCTGCCCCAGCTCCCTGCTCTGGTCACAGGAGAAGTAGTCTCCATGGTAACAGTTTGGGGAGCATCAGGCCATCCGGAGCCAGAGGGAGCCGAGAAGGGAAGGGTGTCCATGCCCAGTCAGCTCTTCTCAGGGTCCCAGAGAGATCTCAGCTGTGGAGTGTGGCAGGTCCTAGAGCAATTGAGGAGTGGCTGGACCTTGTCTTTCTGTGACTTCTTTTCATATTTGCTGCCTGCTTTTTGTCATGTCCCACCTTCTCCAACTGTGTGCCTCTGAAAACTGTCCCTTACCCACTGTTGCTAGCTGAAGGCTCTGGGATTTCAAGCTGGCTCCCCCCATGTACTTCCTGGTGGTGTGACCTTGAGTAAGTGACTTAACCTTACCAGGCCTCAGTTTTATCATCTGTAGATGGGGCTTTGTCAACATGAAGAGAGAGTCTGTGATGCCCTTAGCATGATGCCTGAAAGTAAGTACTTCCAGTATACTCTATATTATCTGTTGTTTGAGATGGGGGAAACCGAGGCTGGATACTATCCCCAGGACCCTCTCAGTTATCCGCTCTACTCTCCTTTCCTCTGGGAGCAACTTCTTTGGGCTTCATCTTCTCCCCCCCGACCCCCCCAAGTCATCAGTCACATGCCCTGAAGCCAGCGGTCAAATGCTGATCCAGTAGCTAAAATTCAGGAGGTTGGTGGAGACCAATGTGCCTCCAGTCCCCCTCAGCTCAGCTGAGAGAACAGACTTTGTTGAAAACATCCCATCTTCCTGGGAGGCTTTGAGAGGTGTTTGTAATGCAGATCTGCCTCTGGGCAAGGACCCCCCCCCCCCCCGACCTCTGGCTGAGCCATTTCCTAAAAATACAAGAAGACATTTTTCCCCTTGCAGGCCCTGAGGTCTGAAGCCAAGTGGAGGTGTCCTCTGCAGCTGAGCCCTCGCTCCCTCCTTGTTTGAGGCACATTTCTGCTCCATCTTTGTCCCTCGCTTTCCTTTGGGAGCTGGAGGTGTCAGAAGGAGAAGAGAAAGGGGGCAAAGAATAACAATGGAGACTCAGGTGTCTGGGTTGGGGACTGAGCACTCCTGCTGGTCCCCTGCACGTAATTAAGACTTGCAAATCCGTGCTGGGGAAGTGTTGGTGGCAGTGTAATTAATCTCAGGCACCTGCAGGGGGGTTGCCCAGCATCCCCAAATGGCCACTCTTGTCATTTAGCTGTTTTAGTAGGACGAGCCTGGGCAAAATGTGGTGGGATCCAGTGTTGCTTGTGGGCAAAGCTGAGCTTATTCATTTACTCACTCAGCACCCATACATTCATTCCCCAGAGAGCATTACTAAGTTCCCTTCATTGGCTCAGTCTCAGAGAAACACGATTAACAACCTCTGCCCTCTGGGGCAACCAGGGCAGTCAATTCTCCTCACATGGCAAGCACTGAAATAGAAGGAACGGTATAATTGTAACACTGAGTCCATTTGTCTGCCTCGGAGGCTTCCTGGAGGAGGCGGCGTTTGAATTGCCTTTTTTTTACCTTTTCAGAAGGACAGAATAGTTCATGTTCGTTGTGACAAGTTCAAACAAGACAGAAGTATGTAAACAAAACAAAATGAAAGGGCTCTTGTTCTTCGCTGTCCATCCGACCAAAGAACTAACCACTGTTCTTGGTGTGGACCCTATTCTTCTTGAGTTTTTCTATCCTTGCCTATATGTGCATCCCTGATATCAGCTTCCAGGTCTTGGGGTGCTCTGTGGTTTTCCCCAGGTCAAATGTAGAACCTAGCACATCTTCGAGTTCTTGCAGAAGAAATCTGTCCATGGGCACAAAAGCCCTAGGGAGTTAACTGGGACCTACTTAGTGGAGGCAGAGGAAGGGATTACATTGCAAGGGGTTGGGGATGACATGAAACCTTTTCCTTCCACCCTTCTAGGTTCTCAGCTGGGGCTCTGGAACAAGAGACAGATTAACAAGAGAAAAACAAACAGAAGTTTAGTAACATGTGCACTGTATATATAACATATGGCTGCGCCCAGTTAGAGCTTGGGCTGAAAGACTATCTCCAGCTAAAGGAAAAGGGGCTTGGTTTGGGGCTTACTGAGAGGGAGGCAAGTTTGGGAAGGTGAGCAGGAAAAGTATGGTCAACAAGGGTTGTTTAGTAAGGGTTGTTATGCAGATTTAAGGGTACCTTCACTGCTGACCAGAGTTAAGGAAAGGGAGACACCTCTACCAATGGAAATTTCCTTTACAAAAAGAGAACATGTGTCCTGGTTTGGGGACTTTTCCTATGTCTGCTGGTTGGTTTTTAATGGCCTTTAGCTCAAAATAATTGAAAGAGGCATCTTTTGGGGTGGCATGTTCCGGTATCCCTTGAAGGCACACTCCAACCAGCATCAAGTCTTGCCCTTGGCCCTGTCTTTGCTGGGGCTGCTTCTTCTCTCTTTTCCCTCCAGCAATGCCCAGTCTCACCTCCTTCTACGCCTCCTTCCTAAATTCCCAAGTCTCCTTTCTTCTACTACATGGACCCCGTCTTGCTCGTTGGGCATGCCTTGGGTTCCTACCCTCCCCAAGTCATTGTTGAAATGTTTCTTCCTTGCAAATCCACTGCTCATCTCAAGAGGGATCTGTGGAATGAAATGTCCTCCATCTTGTAACATAGAGACTCAGACATGCTGCTGTCTTGCTTTTTATCATATTTATTTATTAACAAGGTGGGCTCATACATACTACACGCATTGTTCTACAGTTCGCTTTTTAAAGAACAGCTTTATGGAGACATAAGCCATATACCATACAATTTACCCATTTAGAGGGTACAATTCAATGTTTTTAGTATATTGATAGGGTTATGCAACCTTCACCTCAATCAACACAATCTAAATTTAGAGCATTTTTATCCCTGCTGATTGGCAGTTCCTCCCTCTTTCCCCTCACCCTTCCCCCAGCCCCTGGTAACCCCTGATTTATTTTCTGTTTCTATAGATTTGCCTCTTTTGGACGTTTCATATAAATGGAATCACACAATATGGTGGGATCATTGGATCCCACGAAGCATCATGTCTTCATTCCTTTTTATGGCTGAATCATATTCCGTTGTATGGATAGGCCACATTTGATTTATCTGTTATCGGTTGATGAACATTTGGGTTGTTTCCACTCTTTGGCGATTATGAATAAATGCGCTAACAATATGAGTGAACATTTGTGTACAAGTTGTTGTGTGGGTGCATGTTTTCAACACCCTTGGGCATATACCTAGGCATGGAATTGCTGTATCTTATGGTCATTTCTACCTTGAACAGTTTGAGGAATTGCTACATTGTTTTTCAAAGGCTGTACCATTTTACATTCCCATCAGCAGCGTATGAGGGTTCCAGTTTCTCCACATCCTTGTCAACCATTATTATTGCTCATCTTTTTTATTATAGCCATCATCGTGGGAGTGAAGTATAATTTGCTTTTTTTTTTCTTTGCTTACTAATGATCATGGACATATTTCTAGGTCAACAGGTACAGATTTACCTAATTCTTTTTAGTGGTATAATAATATTCTATTGGATAGATATATCCTAATGATTTTATCTATTCCCTTGCTGAATTAGTCAGAATTATTTTTTCCAAGTTAAAAAAAAAATCCAACCCAAACTAGCATAGGATAAAAAGCTCACACAAGTCAAAAGGCTAGGCTTCAAGTGTGGCTTGATCCAGGTTCAAGTGAAGTCACCAGCATCTACTTTCTCCACCTCTTCTTCACCTCCACCTCCACCTCCACCTCTTCTTTGTGTGGATTTCATTCACAGATAAACTGCTCTGATGGTGGTAAGGTGGTTGCTGCCGTACAAAGCTCAAATCCTGCTAAAAATAGTTTCCCAATTGCTTCTGCAGGAGTCCTGAGATTCACTCTGATTAATTTGGCTGAAATCACATGCTCATCACTAAGCCAATTGCCAGCCAGTGAAACATAGCATTTTTACTGACCAGCTCTAGGTCATGATGCTCAATGCTTGGAGCCGGGAGTAGAACCCTACCCAGATCAGATGCTCTGAGTAGAGAAGGAGTAGATCTCCAAGTGAGAACTGGGGGCAATTTCTGGAAGAAGGGGAATGAGTGCTGAGGAGGCAAATTACAAATACCCATTACACTTTCCGGGTTTTCATTTGACTTCTGAGACAGTACATTCTCCTGGTTTTCCTTCTACCTCCCTGGCTGCTCATTCTCAGTCTTCTTAACTGGTCCCTCTACCTGTAAACAGTGTGGCATCCCAGGATCCAGTTCTTCCTTGGGCCTCTTCTCTTCTCCACCTAAATATGACTTAAAGTACTATTCAGCATGTAAGTTCTAGATGTATGGTCTCCAGCCTGAGGGTTCTCATCAACTCTAGACTTGCAGGGCCAGCTACTCATCATCCCCTCCTCTGGGAGGTCCAGTAGGACCACAGACTGAATTCGTTCAAAATCAGACAGTCTCCAAACAAACTCCTGCTCTTTCCGCAGCCTTCCTGACATCAGATGGCAACTCCATCCTTCTAGTTGCTCTGGCCCCAAACCCAGCATCACCTTGATTCTTCTCTCCCTCTCCACATCCCACATCCAGTCCACCAGCCAGTCCTGTCTGCTCCCCACTGAAGCCATTTCTAGGACCTCATCACTTTCTGCCACATGAACTGCTGTCACCGGGGGCCAACCCACTTGCCCTCCATCAGCCCGTTCTCCACACAGCAGCCACAGTGATGCTGTGAAAGCCCACGTCAGCTTGGCCTTTATGCTTACACTCCACCTGCCAAAGCAGGTCCGCACCCAAGGGGCAGGGAAACACACCCCTTCAGTGGAGGTAGGGAAAGAGAGGGAGTGCATATTTGCTGAATAACCATTTATTCTACCCTAGGGCATTTGAAATTTCAAGATCTGTTCATTGAATTCTTACTCTGGGTCTAGGTGCTATAAGAAAATAGGAGGGACAAATCTTGTGGCTTGGTCTCTGCTCTCAGAACAACCCCCCCCCCATATTTATTGAGTTCTACTGGGTAGAGGCAGACATGATTAATACACATCAAATGATCAAAGAAGTGATGAAGTGTTAAATTGGACACAATCCCACGCCAGCTTACCTGGCAGAGAGAGCGAGTGCTGGCCTCAGTTAGCAAAGGGAATTGTCCCGGAGGCTGGGATAATGAGAAAGATCTCTCAGATCCCTTGTGTACTTGAACGGGGCCGAGAAGGATAGCTGGACTAGATTTTGGACTTGTGGGTAGAGAAAGCTTTCAGGACAAGGAGACCAGCACCATCACAGACCTGGAAGGGGCAGGAGGAGGGGTGTGGGGCCCTGGTGGGAAACTGGTGGGGCTGGTGCAGGAGGGCAGGGAAGTTCAGTGCTCAGAAGAGTTGCTCTGGGCACGGATGTCAACAATTAATTGATTCTTTCAGGGAATATTTATTGAGCAGCTACTTTTCGATAGTACTATTTGTATTATGTACTATATGCTTATATTTTTTATAATTGTAATATATTTAGGGTATAATTATATATTGTAATTATAGGTAATGTATTTTATTTAAAAATTTTTAAAATTTGTAATTAATTCATTTTTTAGGTAATATATTTTATATATTACTACGTATTGCATGCATTATTATGTATTATATATTGTTATGGGCTGGATGTTTGTGTGCCCCCCCGAATTTATATGTTGAAATCCTAACCCCCAAGCTGATGCTATTAAGAGTTGGGGGACTTCTGGAGGTGATTAGGTCATAAGGGTGCAGCCCTCATGAATGGGATTAGTGTCCTTATAAAAGAGACCCCAGAGGGGCGCGTGGGTGGCTCAGTCGATTAAGTGTCAGACTCTTGATTTCAGCTCAGGTCATGATCTCAGGGTTGTGAGATGGAGCCCCGCGTTGGGCTCCTTACTCAGCGGGGAGTTGGCTTGAGATTCTCTCTTTCCCTCTGCTCCAACCCCCACTCACATGCTCTCACTCTGAAATACATACATACATACATACATACATACATACATACATACATACATACAAACAATCTTAAAAAAAGAGAGAGAGAGAGAGACCCCAGAGAGCTTCCGTGCCGTGGGAAGACATAAGGAAAAGATGGCGGTCTATGAACCAGGACATGGAATCTGCTGTGATCCTTAACTTCCCAGCCACCAGGACTGTGAGAAATAAATCTTTGTTGTTTAAGCAGCCCAGGCTGTGACATTTTTGTTATAGCGGGCCAAACTAAGACACATGTATTCTATGTGACATATTAGAATATGAAGATATTATGTATCCTGTATATAATGTTATTGCAATTGATAATTATTATTTCATTGTGCTAGAATTAGAAATATATTATATGTGCATTTACATATAATTATATGTTATATATTATGTTGATACTACTTATATTTATATTACATATTATATTTAGTCCACTATTTATTTATTGTGCCAGTCACTCTTCTAGGTGCTGGGGTTATAGCAAGGAACAAAAGACAGAGATTCCTGCTCACAGGGTGTGACCTTCTGGTGGGGGAGACAGACATATTAAATGGGGGGGATAATAAGGTGCTAGGGAGAAAGTTAAAACTGAGAAAGGAGGGGCGCCTGGGTGGCTCAGTCGTTAAGCGTCTGCCTTTGGCTCAGGTCATGATCCCAGGGTCTTGGGATCGAGCCCCGCATCGGGCTCAAGCCTGCTTCTCCCTCTCCCACTCCCCCTGCTTGTGTTCCCTCTCTTGCTGTGTCTCTCTCTGTCAAATAAATAAATAAAATCTTAAAAAAGAAAACTGAGAAAGGAGAAATAGGGAGTGTGGGAGAGGGGTGGGTGTGTCCTCCATTTAAACAGGGAAGTCAGGGAAGTCTTCACTGACAAGGTGATTTTTGAGCAGTGACCCGAAGAAGTGGGAAGATGAGGCATATTAACAACTGGGGAAGAGTATCCCAGGCAACCAGAACAGCAAGTGCAAAGGCCCTGAGGTTGAAGTATACCTGGAATGTTTAGCCAAAGGCAAAGAAGCCAGTCTGATTGGAGGTGGAGCAAACAAGGGGGTGATTGATAAGAGGCAAAGCCAGTGAGGTGTTATGGAACAGATTGGGTAGAGCCTTGGGGCTACTGTAGGCCTTTGGCTGTCACTCTGATGAAGATGGGGAGCCACCAGAGGCTTTAGAGGAGAGGAGTGACATGACCAGACTTTACATCTTAACAGGATTCCTGAGGCTTCTGTGAGGGGAATCTACAGCAGTGGGGTGAGGGAGGAAGTAGGGAGACGAGGGAGGAGGCTTCTGATGGTGTCTGGACCAGGGTGTGGCAATGGGGACGGGTGGAAGAGAAAAGCAGTGTGTCATTTATTCTTGCTTACCCTCAAGGCTTGGCCCAATGCCTCATCCTTTCAGAATTTTCTATGCTGTTAATTCCTGGCATTTAGGGATTCTGTGGAAACTTCATCCCATCTGTATGCAGCAGATCATAAATAATGAAAACAACTAATCACAACCTAAGAGGGACCTGGAGATGCTTGTCGATTGGCTCTAGATGAAAAGGCCAGGGTGTTAAAATACTCATTGACAAATGCTTCTCTGGAGGTCTCAGGCTCACAGAGATCATATAGGGTATCTCCTGGTGATGAGATTATTACTTTCTTTCCCCAAGAAATTAACCTGTTTTTCTGTGTTGGGTTTAATTTTACCACAACAAGGAAAAGTTCACTTCCTTGAGCTTTAATCTCTCCCTTTTGAACAATTAGCTACTGGTGTTGGCTTTTTTTTTTTTTCTTAATCAGATTTTGCTTGTTTGATGATATTGTAATGCAATTGGGGAATGCACTTTGTATCTGACTCTGTTGGGTGGACAGTAATAATAAAAAGGATGGTAATAACAGACGCCCTCTATCAAGGGCTTACTACCTGCCAGGTACTGTGGTACGAGCTTTATGCATACTTTAAATCACTGGCTCATTATAAAAACCCTATGAAGTAAGTATCATGACTATCCCCCATAATACAGATGAGCAAACTGAGGCTCAGAGATGTATTGTAATTTGCACAAGGTCATGGAGCTAAGAAGGGGTTGAGAAAGATCCAGACCCGGTTTCTCTGATGATCTCCTCTCTAATGTCACAATGAGTTATTCCCATTTTAGGATTCTCTGAGGTGGGAATTCTTGTTCAAGTGATTTTTTTTTTTGAGGAAAGAGTTCTCAGAAGAAAGGGAGTGAGAAAAGTCAGAGAAGGCAGGAAGAAAGCCCAGGAGGAGAGATCTTCAGCCTGATTCCGTGGGGGGATCTCGAGCATAAATAGCACCACGGAGTTGGTGCATCTTGAGTGAAGGGGGCGAGCCTTCTGTACCACAATGTCAGCCAGTTATTGGCTTCAGGCTGCCCCAGGGGTGGGTTAGGGTGTAGCCTCCCTGGCCAGGTGGCTCCCATTTGGAGGACAATTCTTTGGAGAAGGGTGCAACTGTGAACCCTTAGCAGCCAACACCCATAGGAGGTGGGAGGCTGGTGCATCCATTTGGCAAAGAGGTTCCGGGTAGGGCATCGACGGCATCGACTTCTTCTCCATATCTCCTGTTCTGGCTAATCGGGCGTGCAACTGTGCCACGAACGGATGTTGATGGCTCCCCCTGGGCCAGGGAGGCAATGGGGATATTGGGTGAACAGATAGTCCTTGTCATCATTATCTCTCAGTCTGCCCGGGGGGGTGGTGGTAGGGGAGACAGACATTCAACAGGTTCTTATAACATGGTGGCCTCAGGACCTGGCATGGGCAGCAGTGGCTAAGCTGACACCTGGCAGGCCTGATGAACTGGCGGGGTGGACAGGTGTGGCGCGGTGGGAGGATAGTCCAGATGGAGGAAACAGGGTGATTTGGGGGCTGCATTACTCCCGACCTGCCCCTGTCCGTAGAATTTTTACAGGTGCTCAGAGGGCAGCTCAGATGGCCACCGTCCCTTGTCCTCTGGCTTGTGCCTCTGCTCATGTTGTTTCTGTTTTAACCTTGCGGCGGCCTGGACACACAGCTCCGTATCTCTTTAGGGTCCCCAAGAGAAAGCATTATTGAGCAGTGTGGACTTTGCTGGAGATTTCATAGTGAGATAGAGGAGGGCTTGCATCACGCAAACCAGTACTGACAGCTCAAAAAAAAAAGATCATCGGACGTTTCTGTTCTCCTCTTTGGAACTACCTGGCATTGCGTTTTCCTTTCCACTGGGGTGAGGGGTCCAGCCTTTTGACTCCCCCAACTCTTTCTTGAAACTCCCAATCCAGTTCCTCACCCCATCTTATGACAAGCAATGCCAATCTGCCCCAGCCTGGCAGAGTGGATAAACCACAAGGTGTCCTCCAGGTGATGGAACCCGCCCTCCTCGGAGGGCAGTGCATGTTCGTAATGCCTCTCCCAGAGTGGCTTATCAGCTTACATATGTCCACATACGCAAAAGATATAGCAGAGAATGTAATATTGGTGCTCCTTCTCCTCCAGGGGACTTTTGGCAATGCCCGGAGGCGGTTTTGATTGTCAGAATCGCGGGGGGTGGTGCTAGTGGTGTGTAGCAGTTAGAGGCCAGGAATGCTGTTCAGAATCCTACCGTGTACAGGACAACCCCCCGTAACTGTTGGCCAGTGCGGCTGGAGCCGAGGAGACAAGCAGGGAGGGGGGAGGCAGAGTCTGAGAGAAGGGCAGAGCTGGATCACGTGGGCCCTTAGGCCCTTTGAAGGCGCTTATATTTAAAAACTTGATCTTTATGAACCATCTTCAAAATAATAATTGTCATGTTATCTTTGTTTTCATAAGGAGCTGTGTTTTCATTGAAAATCAACAAATCTTCGCTTATGATTTTGAGCTCGGGGACTACATATTTCTTGAAGTTGAGAATTTATGAATGTCTCAGAACCTGGGGTGGGGTCCATGCAAATCTCCATTCAGCCCGGTGACCCGCAGCAACTTACCTGAAATCTCTGTTGACACCTTCCTCCAGATGCACATTGCTTATGCTTCTCTACTCCCTGGTTTTCTGTCTGTACGATGGTCTCCACCTTCCTCGTCCAACAGGAAATAAGCACTATCTGCCCATCTGCCCGAAGGACATGATTCTTGGAGATAGCAGTGATGTTCATGTTTAATGTCTGTCTATCTATCTATCTATCTATCTATCTATCTATCTATCTATCTATTTATTTATTTTACAAGCCGATTCTGAGAATCTGTTTATTTTTTTAAAAATTATTATGTTAATCACCATACATTACATCATTAGTTTTTGATGTAGTGTTCCATGATTCATTGTTTGTCTGTAACACCCAGTGCTCCAGCAAGAACATGCCCTCCTTAATACCCACCACCAGGCTAACCCATCCCCCCACCCCTCTCCCCTCTAGAACCCTCAGTTTCTCAGAGTCCATAGTCTCTCATGGTTCGTCTCCCCCTCCGATTTCCCCCCTTCATTTTTCCCTTCCTGCTATCTTCTTCTTCTTTTTTTTTTTTAACATATAATGTGTTATTTGTTTCAGAGGTACAGGTCTGTGATTCAACAGTCTTACACAATTCACAGCGCTCACCATAGCACATACCCTCCCCAATGTTAAAAAAATAAACGGGTCACCAGTTTGAGTGGATGACATCCATGTCAATCGCTGTTTGCTTTGTAACTCATGTGATGAATTTGTTGAGTATCTCCCCCAATGCAGGATGTGCTCCCCGGGCTCTTAAGATGATTTCTCGTGGCACATGAGATGATTTGGGGCACGGCATTACATAACCCATGCATCACAGAGAGAAAACTGTGTTCTTTTTTCAAATCACATTCAATCCTCCCGATGGAGAAAGTCTTAGCTGGGTGCTTGTGGGTCTTGAACGCTTGCTCTAATTTTTCTCCAATGCTCTGCTCAGACAAGTACATACTTTGTACTTCTTTAAAAAAAGATTTTGTTTATTTATTTATTTAGAGAGCGAGAGAGCATGAGCAGGGGGGAGGGACAGAGGGAGAAGCAGACTCCCTGCTGAGCAGGGAGCCTGATGTGGGGCTCAGTCCCAGGACCCTGGGATCATGACCTGAGCTGAAGGCAGACGCTTAACCGACTGAGCCACCCAGGCGCCCCCGTACTTTGTACTTTTTTTAGGGGCGGGTCAAACGTGGAGAAGTGGACAGAATAGTAGAATGAGCGTGGATGTACTTGTCACCCAGGTTCAGCAACTATAATCTGAGGACCAGTGTGGTTCAATCTATGCCCCTGTCTACTTCCTTCCTCCCATTTTATTTTGGGGTAAAATCTAGACATGAATAGGTATTTTTTAATGTTGAAGAAATCTACTCTCCCATAGTTCCTGGAGCCAGGCCCTTTTTCATATTACATTTGCTTTCCTGTTTTCTTCTATAGTCACCTACCGCTTGTCACCATGTCACACAACCCATGATCAATGGCAGGGACACTGATGAAATGAGGCTGGGGACAGAGCTTTTGAGGGTCCTTTCCATGGGTCTGCCTGGCTCTCCTACATCCCTTGGTTTCTTGGCATGTTGGGATATAGATAGTAAGTCCCCGCCAGTTGGCATCATAATATTTCCTGGATAGATCTAGTCGGTGTTGGCTTATCGGCACCAGGTGTGCTACTTAAACGCATGCGCATCGTATCCCCATGGCCAGATCCACACATGCTAATTAGCTAACCATCCAAGTTAATTAAATCCTCCATAACAAGCAAGATGAAGGCTTCTGTCTCTGGTCAATCCCTTATCTAATATTTGCCAAATGTGCCCTTATTTAAAAAGTGTGTGTCCTTGGACAATTGCCTCAACCTCTCTGAGCCTCTATTAAGAAACAGATCTGAAGGCAAGGAGGCTTATTTGGGAAGTGCTAGAAGAGTGGGAGTGGTAAAGGGAGGGAAGGTGGAAAGACGGGCAGCATTAAGCCCACCTCCAGAATGGGCCAAGGAGTAAAAGTACAGGCTACCTCCTGGGTTGGGGGGGCGGGGCTAGCACCTTTCACTTCTGGCTCTGCTTACACAGCCACAGAGATTTCTGTGGTGCTGCAAAAAGCCCCACAAAGATGCAGATATTGGCAGCTGGAAGTGGCTGGAGGACCCTGAGGGCTGAGCCTGAGGATAGGCTCCAGCCCCATAACCTGATCTGCACACATTGCCCTGACATCTGTACTCCAGGGTTAAGTTTATCTCCATTTTACAAAGAAGAAAGGGGAAGCTCAGAGAGGTTTGGTAACTCATCAGGAGTCACACCGCTGGGGAACAGTGGAGCCAGGGTTCAAGATTGGGCTCTGGCTGAAGGCTGTGACCTTAACCACTGCACTACACAGCCTCATCACACATCACACGGATGCTCATTAACTGTCCCTCTTCTTCCTTCCCCTTCCCTCTTCCCCTTTCTCCCTTCCTTTCCCATCTCCTCCCTTTCTCCTTCCTTCTCTCTTCTCAGGACAGTTATCCTAGGACACATAATGCCCAATACATATTTTTTGAATTGAATAGCATCCCAGTTTGGAGCAATAGATGCTTAGTTCACTAAATTTTGATGGACTCAACTGTCAGAGAAATCTGAGTCTGTGCAAGCTTTGTGGAGGTAGGGGATTGTGGCCACAAAATTTAATCTCAGCCAGAAATTCTTGGAGGGGCAGGGAGCAGAGGAGCATGGAGAATGATGAACATGACAAGTGGAAATCCTTTAGTCTCTGATGTCTTCCTCTCAATACTCGAGATTTTTCCTTTCTTCTTCCTTGCCAGGTTCCCCCTCTCTCCACTGGAGCATCCTCCTTCCCCCCAGCTCAGCATTGATATGTAAACAAATGGCTACCGTGTAAATGTAGTCACTCTTAATGGGGACATTTGTGTGTCTGGGGTATGGCACATGGCTGGGTCACACTGAGCAGTCATACATTAAGGAGCTTGGTTAAGAAAGGGGGCTGGGTGCCGTTACATTAGGGCATGTTTCTGTTTTCTGTGTGTTTAGCATGGTCTGACTATAAATCAACTAATCAGACATGATAAGTGTCTGGTTGCAGCCATGGGCTAACGCTTGCATCAGAGAAAGCAAATTTTGAAAAGGTCACTATTTAATTTTTGCCTCTTGCAGCCAGCCTGCATCTCGGCTCTATTAAATTCAAAGCTCCACAGTAAAATCACTGCTTGCTTGCTTACTTTATTCTGGTGAGTGTATCCCAGGATTCTGGCCGTTGCTTGGAACAGCAGGCTGTAAGTGATTTGGATCAGAGAGGGATATTAAATGTGGTTGAATGTGGAGATTAGACTCTTAATCTCAGGCAAGTGTGAGAAATTTTGGAGATCTGTGACTATATTGCTAGAAGAAAGATAAATGGACTCTTGTATGGCTTGAGAAAAGCCTTGATCATATCATTTGAGTGCCTGGATCCAGCTGTACCTGAAGCTCCTGGTCATTTTATTTACCCAAAACAATAGTGTCTCATTTTAAGGAAACTTCTCAAGTTGGGTTTTGTTCAGATATAACGTAAAGGCTTCTGACTGATAAGTCAAACAAGGAGATACTGAGAGAATTGCAGAAATGAAGCTTATAAGGTCCAGAGTTTGAACTGATAGTTAGTAGGTCCAACCACCAGGCATTGTTCATTTTATTTTATTTTTTTAATGTTTTATTTATTTATTCATGAGAGTCAGAGAGAGAGAGAGAGAGGCAGAGGCAGAGGGATAAGCAGGCTCCCCGCCTAGCAGTGAGCCTGCTGCTTGACTCGATCCCAGGACCCTGGGATCATGACCTGAGCGGAAGGCAGACGCTTAACCATCTGAGCCACCCAGGTGCCCTAGGCATTGTTCATTTTAATGTCACCTTTGATTCCTTTGACCACCACAATGAAGGTTCGTATTGTCCAACATCAGTGTGTTTTTGCCTCGTTTGAAGTTAGAATACTTGGTTTCGTTAAACACCTATTGGTGTCTTTGCTTTTGTCAAATGATACTCTTATCTCTATGGCTTTTTCTAGATTCTCTGGATATAGATCATGCAGGCACTTTATGGATTTACTCAGTTTATTGCCAGGAATCCTTGTTGTTCTCTGAAAGGTATGCTTTAAACACTTGAGCAAAGCGCTTGATCTGTGTCTTATGATTGTTATCACAAACCCCCAAAATTCTGTAAGCAGTACTCAAGCTAAATTGGAATCTTGCTTGTGAGGAGGCAGGTGTAGGGTGTTTCAAAGCAGAGCGAGCTCTCCTCGGCAAATCTCATCTTTCTACTCCAGCTGGAACTTGAATCGCCATCATTGGGGGGTAAATCACATCTGGTTTGGATTTCATAGTATGGCTCTTAAGCATCTTCATAGAATTGTTTGAAGATTGCAATTGCTTCTAGTAGATCTGATTCATGGTTGCAACAGCTGCTGTCTGAATCAACTTGTAAATAGGAGTGGAGTTTTGAATGGAAGGGGATGGGGGCAGAGAGCCAATGGACAGTCCCTGGAGGCAGTTTTATAGAAGAGAGATGAATTACACAGGTCTCCACCTCAGGTTCAAATCCCAGCTCTGCCCCTTGCTCTGGGACCCTGGGCAATGTTCATACTGTCTCTGATTTTCGGTTTCCTCTCTATAAAATGAGGCCAATACACTGCCTGCCTCCTGGGTTGCTGTGAGGATTAAATCTGATAAAAAATGTATAGCCCTCGGCTCAGTGGCAGAGTTGTGGTACTATGTGCTGTGGGTACATAGTAAATGCTCAATAAATGGTAGCTATTTGTATCAACAAGATGCTTTTTTTTCTTTAAAATTTTTTATTGTTATGTTAATCACCATACATTACATTAGTTTTTGAGGTAGTGTTCCATGATTCATTGTTTGTGCATGCAGAACGTGCCCTCCTTAATACCCATCACCTGGCTAACCCATCCCCCCACCCTCCTCCCCTCTAGAACCCTCAGTTTGTTTTTCAAAGTCCATTGTCTCTCATGGTTCGTCTCCCCCTCCAATTTCCCCCCTTCATTCTTCCCCTCCTGCTATCTTCTTCTTCTTCTTTTAACATATATTGCATTATTTGTTTCAGAGGTACAGATCTGTGATTCAACAGTCTTGCACAATTCACAGCACTCACCATAGCACATACTCTCCCCAATGTCTATCACCCAGTCACCCCATCCCTCCCACCCCACCCCCACTCCAGCAACCCTTAGTTTGTTTCCTGAGATTAAGAATTCCTCATATCAGTGAGGTCATGTGATACATGTCTTTCTCTGATTGACTTATTTCACTCAGCATAACACCGTCCAGTTCCTTCCATGTCATTGCAAAAGGCAAGATCTCATTCCTTTTGATGGCTGCATAATATTCCATCCCATATATATATATATATATATATATATATATATATATATATATATATATACCACATCTTCTTTATCCATTCATCTGTCGATGGACATCTTGGCTCTTTCCACAGTTGGGCTATTGTGGACATTGCTGCTATAAACATCAGGGTGCACGTACCCCTTCGGATCCCTACATTTGTATCTGTGGGGTAAATACCCAGTAGTGCAATTGCTGGATCGAATGGTAGCTCTATTTTCAATTGTTTGAGGGACCTCCATACTGTTTTCTAGAGTGGTTGCACCAGCTTGCATTCCCACCAACAGCGTAGTAGGAGGGTTCCCCTTTCTCCGCATCCCCGCCAACATCTGTCGTTTCCTGACTTGTTAATTTTAGCCATTCTGACTGGCGTGAGGTGGTATCTCATTGAGGTTTTGATGTGGATTTCCGTGATGCCGAGCAATGTTGAGCACTTTTTCATGTGTCTGTTGGCCATGTGGATGTCTTCTTTGGAAAAATGTCTGTTCATGTCTTCTGCCCATTTCTTGATTGGATTATTTGTTCTTTGGATGTTGAGTTTGATAAGTTCTTTATAGATTTTGGATACTAGCCCTTTATCTGATATGTCATTTGCAAATATTTTCTCCCATTCTGTCGGTTGTCTTTTGGTTTTGTGGACTGTTTCTTTTGCTGTGCAAAAGTTTTTATCTTGATGAAATCCCAATAGTTCATTTTTGCCCTTGCTTCCCTTGCCTTTGGCGATGTTTCTAGGAAGAAGTTGGTGCGCAGAAATCAGTGGCATTCCTATACACCAACAACAAGACAGAAGAGAGACAAATCAAGGAGTCGATCCCATTCACAATTGCACCCAAAACCATAAGATACCTAGGAATAAACCTAACCAAAGAGGCAAAGGATCTGTACTCAGAAAACTATAAAATACTCAGGAAAGAAATTGAAGAAGACACAAAGAAATGGAAAAACGTTCCATGCTCATGGATTGGAAGAACCAACATTGTGAAGATGTCAATGCTACCTAGAGCAATCTACACATTCAATGCAATTCCCATCAAAATACCATCCAC